>NC_062198.1:4298008-4330508 GCF_912470025.1 Vespa velutina | reverse complement strand
ATCTTGTAATTAAAAGATTCGAAACTGACGATATTTTTTCTTTTTTTTCTGTTTCAGGTACGTAAATTTGACGAGCGATAAGATATAGAAAATGCATAGCCATAAATCGTAAGTTATCATGTATCTTTCGTAATTCATCTTAGCGAGTAAAAGACAAGAAAAATTCGAAAATATATGTATATATATCAAACATTTTAAATCGATATCTCGTTGCATACGAAAACGTCACACGTTTTATTCTCCATAACAGAATCGTTTGTATAAATTACTAAGGACATGTAAAGAGGTATGATGAAATATGAAAGAACTGAACGATCTACGGAGCCGTCGCGTAACAAAAAGGAAAGTACATTTTCAAATCCGTTTACGTAGCTTCGTATTCGTTTGCATGAATGAACAAAGAGAAAAAAAAAAAAACCCAAATTGCGATTTGATTAATAAATAATCGTCAAGAATCTATGTCGTGCTTCGTTTTAAAAGTCATTATAAGCAAGGGAATAATTTTCTCGTTGTAGCAATAATTAAAAAAAAAAAAAAGAAAAAAAAAAGAAAAAGAAAAGAAAACGAAATAAGAAAAAAAGAAAAAAAGTGGGGAGAGGAGATAAAAATGAAAAAAGTCCTCATACTCGCGAGACAACGTTTTCCTTCGTGTAAAATCACGAGAGTGGAAGAGGAAGCTCGGCTATTAGAGAAAAAAAGTGAGAGAAAGAGAGAGAGAAAAAAAAAGAGAAGAAAAAGGAATAGAAAAGCGCGCGCGCGAGACAGAGAGAGAGGGGGGGGGGACATAAAAAGAGAACGAATCGAAAAAAAAAAAGAATGATCAGTGGTAAGCACACAGTCGTAATGATTTCATGGCAGAGCGATTATTCCAGCGGCAAGCTTGTAGTACACCGAGCGCGAGATGAGAGCCGTTGGGAGGGTTGGGAGGGAGTGGATGAGGGATGTGCTCTCTCGCACGCACCGTCGCCCCCGTAATCGCGGTTAATTAACGACCCAGAGCCCGGTAACGAGGCTGCCGATTGCTAGGCGCACATCGACCGCGATTATTCCAGCTCGCCGATCGCCGATCCGATTGTCATCGTTACATACCCCTTTTTCGTTCTTCTTCTTCTTTTTTTTTTTTTTTTTTTTTTTTTTTTTTTTTCCTTTTTTTTTCTCTCGAACTTCTTCTCTTCTCTTTCTACTTCTTCTTCTTCGTTTCTATTGTAAATTTACATAATACATACGTGATGGAAAAAGGAAAGTATCGAGCTTGGGGAAAAAAAAAAAAAAAAAAAGAAAAAAAGAAAAAAAAAGAAGAAAAGAAAAGTTTTTAAGAAGTTCAGTTGGCTCGTGATACAACTTGTATCGAAGGTGGCATCCCAAGAAAGCTTTCAAAAGTGATGTTACTTACTACGAGAGATCAAATGAACGAAAACTTAAACTTTGATACGAGCAAAGTTACGCGATAAATCGGATAAAACGATAATACTTAAAGTGTCACTTTCATCGTCCCTTTGACTATAATTCGATGGAGAGTAGTATAAGAAGAAGAAGAAGAAGAAGAAGAAGGAGATATCTTCTAAATTTTCCAACGAATCACAGCGAACGAGAGACAGAGAAAGAGAGAGAGAGAGAGAGAGAGAGAGAGAGAGAGAGAGAGAGAGAGAGAGAGAGAGAGAGAGAGAAAGAGATAGACTACTGGAGCCGCGAATAAACGCTGGGATTTCTTTCCCATGCTAAGGGAAGGTTTTTCCTTCGGATAAATGTGTTTCCCGAGCGACGAGTGATTAAGGAGGAAGACGTCTCTATCTCTGCCGCTTGAAAAGGGATCGGCTAAAGGACCTCTCTTTCTCGAACTTTAACCAACAGATTCCCTCTTCTTCGTCTTTCTTCAAGAGAAAGGTGCGGCTTTTAAATCTCGATTCGCGTCGTTTCCCCGTCGGAAGAGCAGCTACCGGTCTTTCTTCGAGAAACTATAGGGAAAGGAAGTACGATGAGCGAGAGAAGTAGGGATGAAAGAGAGAAGAGAAAGGGGGAGAAAAAAAAGAGGGTGATCGAAGATAGGAGGAGGGTAAGAGGGGACATAAGTCGGTAGGGTAGATATCTTCTTTACTAGCTAAGCCAAAGATTTTTCTCTCTGTCTTTGTCTCTCTTTCTCTCTCTCTCTCTCCCTCTCTCTCTCTCTCTCTCTCTCTTAGGCTTTATTAAAAATGTCTTTTAGAAATGTGGTAGAACGTATCTGTGGAGGGGTGTGAAGGATAATACATAAAAGGATCCACGGATGAAACGAGGGAAGGGGAAAATGGGAAAGAACACAAGGTGAAATTTTTCTCGATCTGTCTTCACGAACCGAGGAAAACTGCGTGGGTACCGGAGAAAGGGAGAGGAGAGGGCGGGTGGATTAATCTCGCAAAACGACGTGAAGGAGTCTTCTTGCTTATTCTTGTTCGTTCATTCATCTCTCTTGCTCTTTCGCTAGCACAAGGATCAGACGTTATTAGAGCGTATTAAAGTCCTGACAACGGCCAGAGAAAGTTTTCTACCTTTCTCTTGCTTTTCGGGTACATGCCTTTTACTTTTCTTTTTCTTTTCTTTTCCTTTCTTTTCTTTCTTTCTTTCTTTCTTTCTCTCTTTCTTTCTTTCTTCTTTTTTTTTTCTTTCCTTTTTTCTTTCTTTTTTTTTTTTTTTTTTTTTTTTTTTTTTTTTTTTTTTTTTCTTTTTTTTCCTCCTTTCATCTTTTCTCTCACAGTCGAATAATTTTTTATCCTCACTTTCTTACTTTTAATGTACGGGTATATGATCGTTTGAATTTGATTCCATTTCTTCGTTTATCGTCACGTCGTGATCTAAGAGAAACGCAATAATAGCGAGAAAGGAAGAAAAAGAACAGTCCTTTCAAAAAGTCGGACTACTTTTGGTTTAAAAACTTTTTCGAAAGTTTAAAGCCGAGACGTGTGCTTTACTTGGCTTAAAGGAGAAACGAATCATGCGAACTATTTTGCTCGCAAAATAAAGTTTCCTCTTCGTTGTGTCTCTTGAAAAATCTTAAAAGCAAGATTCCATGGCGATACCTAATCTTTTCTTTTCTTGAAATTCATCGTGCGTTTATACTCGCAACTTCGAGGAAGAGAGAGATAGAGAAATACAGATATAATATAGCATATAGTTGAACGAATTGTAATAAATTTCTGTCTCAGCAGCATCTTGTAAATTCGCTTACAAGAAAGACAGGGTCGAACCAAGGATGGTTCTTATCACGAAGGACGGAGTTTGAGGACGAGGAAGAGAATATCGATTGCTTACCTTCCAGTTAACCTCGCGCGACCCTTCATTCCCAGTCGCCTTTGTTATCAGGCATTTACGGAAGAACGGCACTCGGCCTCGTATTTCTTTCTATCACCCTTCGGCGACGAACACAAGTACCAACACATGCACCCGGACAACCAACGACCATCGTTCTACCATCCGCAGCTTTTGGTTTCGCGATAAGCTGGAACGCTGACACGACACGAGCACGCTTAAAACTTCTTAGCTCGTACGTACACGCGTAAATTGTTGTCAAGCGTCGTTAAAATCACTTCAAATGTATACATCTCAATGATATATACGCAAGATCTTTCGACTTTTCAACTTGTTAAAGATTCTTATCACGTTTTTATACATTACAAAATATTCGATGAGATTTTTTTCTTTTCTTTTTCTCTCTCTCTCTCTCTCTCTCTCTCTTTTTTTTGTCTGTTGTCTATGAACTTTTTGAAATTGAAATTTTATGATAAAACCATCTCTTCCGTATTTCCAAAAGTTAATTTTAGCTTTAACATCTTACGCGAAAGTAGTTCACGAAAGTGCGATATAATTCAGTGGCTCTTATCTTCTCAACCATGAATTCGCGTTTTGGAGAAGATTGGCGGTACCTTTCGACCCCGATGATACTTCAACTCATTAATATTAATTAGCGATGGTGACATTATACCGTTCTAAATATTTGATTAGCCTAGATACCCTAGAACGTGGTAGAGAGGAACAGGAAGGGTAGTTTGCTTCGCGCTGCTAATCACTCTTCAAGTTCGTTCTGGCAACGAAATTGGTTCATTCTGACGAGAAAAATAATTAACCGAAAATAGAAAAGTTTACCACTTAATTTCGTCCCTCTTGTGTAGGAAAAAAAAGAAAAAAAAGAAAAAAAAAAAAAAAAAAGAAAAAAAAAACAGAAAAAAAAACCAGAAAAGGAAGAAAAAAAAAAGAAAAAAGAAAAAAGAAAAAAAAAAGAATAAGAAAAAACTTGGAAAAGTCCATATTTCAGTTTGATGGATATGCCAACGAGTTCGATAATCTCGACTCTTGTAAAAAATGTTTCTCAACAAATCCGCTGGTCCTTTTCTGAGAGAAGAAAAAAAAAAAAAAAGAAAAAGAAAAAGGCATATTACCACAAGCGACTTTGCGATCGATCTTTACCATTGACACTTCGATATTCGTTTCGAAGTGCTCGGCATAGGAAAGAAGTATAAGAAAAAGGGAAACGAGGTTCGAAAGCGAGAAGGGAGAGTCAGTCGTTGAAGGAGGGCCGTACGAAGGAAATTGGAGGCTTCTCGGCGAACATATTGCCCTCTCAATCCTCTTCAGAGCAACCCCTACAGACCTACGCGGGAATGAGATGGTTCAACCCTCCGACGTTGAAGTTAACGGTAGCGGCAGCAGCAGCAGCAGTAGCAGGAAGAGAAAGAGGAAGAGAAGCGAAGCTATTTGTGGAGGTGGGAAGGAAGAGGGAGGGAACGAGCAACGGCACATGGTTGAGCTTAAAGCCAGGCAACTAGTTTCGCAACTACTCAGCCCACTTGGACTACCCTTCTCCTTTGGTATGTGTACTGAAAGTAAGAGAGAGAGAGAGAGAGAGAGAGAGAGGAGAGGGGGTGGAGGAAGAGCGTTGAATGTGCGCTGGTACGCGAAGCACGGAGTTGGAAGGAGATGGAAGATATGTTAGTGGCGAAGTTGAAAGAGGATGAGAGTGTGGCTGAAGTAGATGAGTGGTGCTGATGGTGGAGGTGGAAAAGAGAGAAGCCGGTTGCTTTCCGTGCGTTACCGTTGGTCCCAACGACGGATCAGAATGGCCCTACCGGAAAGGGGTCGGTTCGGGTTGGTTCCGGCTTTGCCATGGGCGGAAATGAAAGAGGCCGAGCCGTTCGGACAAACACTGCTACCCAGTAGTACTAGCACTAACGCTAGCACTATCATCCTCAAGCTGCCTGCTCACCAGCTAAACTCACACACCACTGACAGCCCGAACTTTCGTAATGAAGACAACGCCGAATGTGTTTACTCGGTGCATTTGTTGGGAGTCAAACGGGCACCGACGATCGCACCGACTAATGCGCTTTCAAGAAAGGGATGCTCGAATCTCTTCCTGCTTCTGGAAGGATAGTTCTCGTTAATTTCGGTCAAACTCATGCAAAACCCGGTCGTACTTCCTAAATATTTCGAAACGTTCGTTCGCGTATTTAACTGTATTTTCGTTAACTTCATTAACGATACTTTTTAGTTTATTATTTGACGTAATTACTATATCTATACTTTTCTACGTCAAGGGTTACCTCGCGTGACCGTCACCGCATACACGCGATAGAATTTTATCAAAGACCGGAAGAGTCCTTGGAGTTGATTTACCGAAGAGCTTCTTCCTTCTTCCTTATCTTAGCGGCGTGCTGCGATGAAAGAAGGAAAAAAGGGGTGTAAGTAACTTGGTTGAGTTACTTGGGGTGGACGTAGGTATCCATAAAAGCAACGATCTCGCTTTAGTAGCGCCCGTTAAATCGGTCAACCAAGTTCCCAACCGGTTTTCAACTTCTTCTTACTCTCTTCGCCCGACGGAAAATTGCTAATGGTTTCTGCTTGGGTTCTTTGAAAAGGGCAAAACCAACCGGCCGAGAGAAGCTTTCCTACTCGCACTATGTTTTCAGTAGACGATCGACCCAAAGAAAAAGGTGCAAGGAAAAGAAAGACGGAATAATATCGTTTGCTTCTATACTCTTCACCCGATCTTTTCTATATATCTCTCTCTCTCTCTCTCTCTTTCTCTCTCTTTCTCTCTCTCTTCCTTTTTCTCCTCTCTTTATTTCTTTCTCTTTTTTTTTTTTTTTTTCTTTCCTCGTCCCAGTCCATTCCTACTCTTACAACGAACACCGTCTTTATCAGTAGACACTGTTAACTTTATCAACGAACGCTTCCTTCCGCCGGTTGTGCGTCGTAAAAAGGAGTAGGAACGGTGGACGGGGATTGAACTTTTGCGAAAAAAGGAAGAAATTATCCTCCCGTTAGCTGCGAACCAGTGAAATTCTTTCCACGCGCAAGAATCGAGAACACTCGGATAACGTCGCATGAAAATATGTCACCTCTGATAATGAAGTCGTAAAGATTCTTTTTCCTATGTTTCTTCCTTTCTTTTTTTTTTTCTTTTTCTTTTTCTTTTTCTTTTTTCCTTTTCTCTCTCGTTTCTTTCTTTCTCTTTACTTCGCACGACATTTTTTTCGATACTAGCCGAGCGTACGAAACTTTTTTTTTTTTTTTCATAGTATTGAGAAAAAAGTACTTTTGAAGAGATTTTACAATGCATCATTTATTTATTTCTTTTTCTTTTTTTCTTCTTTTTTTTCTTTTTTTTTTCTTTTTTTTTTTTTTTTTTTTTTTTTTTTTTAATGAGCTCAACTTATCATATTAAAGAAAAAATGTTGATAGAACGTTGGACAAAAAGAAGGGTGGTTTTCATATATGCTTCGATGAACGAGATCGGAACATAACAATTACTTGGAACAAGCGGTAGATTCGCTTTTCTACCATGAAAAACATAGTACTTACTCGACCGCCTATCCAGTGGTAAAGCCATAGCAATAACCCTCCTTCTTACATGTCTCTCTCGTTTTTCGAATCCATGGGCACATATACATGTATACGTGAGCTTGAAGAGCTCGTTGACCTCGAACCAACCCAACTTGTTCTAATAACGAGACGACAAGCTACTAGAAGCGGACTTTATGTTCAATTTCTTTTTCACGGCTTGTAGAATCGTAAGGGTTGAATTTCGTACCACATAATAGCGGAATAAAACTAAATAACGCAAAAAGGAAAAAAGTTATACGGCGTATTGATTTTCAACGGATAATTATTTACAATAACTTTACATATTTTAATATATTACGTTTTTCGTATGCAACGAAGTAAAATTTATCGAGTATCAATATTCATTTCATTTTATTTCTTTTGCATAAAAAAAAAAAAAAAAAAAAAAAACAAAAAGAAAAAAAAAAAAAAAAAGAATATCACGTGTTTTAATGTATAAAATTCTTATTGTTCAGTACATTTGTAATGAATTGACCGTCGTCAGAGTTCTGACGTAGAATTAACGCAGCCTTGTAAAACGATCAAACAAGCGAGCACGTAAGTACGCTTGTAGACGTACAAACATACGTTTCACGTAGGTACGAGAAGCCGCCATGAAGGTATCGATACGTGACCGCACATATGTTCACCGGGGACCCTCGACCCCTGAGCAAAAGAGTCAGAGAGAGAGAGAGAGAGAGAGAGAGAGAGAGAGAGATAAATAGAGATACAGGCAAGCGTATATACGTGTGTGCATGTTTGAATTATACGATCGCCATAGAATCCACGACTATATCGCGTGCGGTTAACTGATACACATATTGCCTTCCGTTTACGAGCTAGCACGTGCACGAACACGCACGCGCGTAATGCTCGCAAACGAGTCTCTCTGTCTCTCTCTTTCTCCCTCTCTCTCTCTCGTGTGCATGTGCGTGTATGCGTATAGGTGCGTGTGTGTGTGTGTGTATGAGTGTATGCGAGAGAGGTAGAAAGCATTGGATGGAAAGCCGTGGAGGGATCACAATCAACCCGCTCATGCATTCTAGATTTCGACCCCTTCAATACATTCTCGCACGTACGATGTGTGTATATATATATATATATACATATATATATATACATATATATATATATATATATACACATATATACGTGCACACAATCACAGAACATATTCTGTACATGTTGGTCGATCAGGAAAGAGAGTGCGTGTCGTGTTTGAGAGGGAGAGAAGAGGAGGGGTATTGAGGTGGGTTGACGACGATGCTCGAACAGGCCAATGTTGGCTGAATTTCGGGACAAAATGGGGAGTTGGTGGACTTCTCGTGGAAGATACCACGTGTTGCTGGAAATTACTACCAGCAACGAGAGGCCACGTTCCGTGACCAACAGACACTCATTTGAAGGTGTGTGCGTGAAACGCGTTTGACCGTTCAAGTTGGTAGCTCGAGCAAGCATATGGCACGATGTCGAATACGATCGCGTAAGGTTAATCGGATTTTCGGGTTGGACTGGGTGATCGTTTCAGTTTGATGATCGTCGGGAGAGAGATTAAAAGAATTTGTGATCGTGTTCAGGGGATAAAAATTGTAGTAGGGAAGGATTGCTCGAACATGTTAATTATGTCTGTTTTTTTTTTCTCTCTCTCCCTCTTTCTTTTTTCTTTTTTCTTTTCTTGATTCAGAAAATTGCGACAAATTTGTTATTAATCAGAATAATGAACGATTTATATTGAGATGTTATCAGCAATCATTGTAATCATACGAATGAAAATATTAATTATAAATACAAAAAAAATTTATTATTTATATATATATATATATATATATATATATATATATATATATATATATATATATATATATCTTTTCAATAGTTAATAAGGCAAATGTAATTAAAGAAATTAATCATGAATTCGTTGTGTGTGTCTGTGTGTGTGTGTGCGCGCGCGCGCGCGCGCGCGTGTGTGTGTGTGTACGTGTGAAAACAATGAATTGTGTCTGTATTCATTAGCATATCTCGAATTGCTTATTTTCATTAATCGAATGTGTTTTATCAATTAAATTCTTTCGATCCGACATTGAGAGAACTCTTATTATCCAATTTAAACCGCAGTTTTCCATTTAGTAAAGAGACTTTTTTTTCTTTTTTTTTTTTTCTTTTTTTTTTTCCTTTATTTCTCTTTTTTTTCCTTTTTTTTTTTTTTTTTTTTTTTTTTTAATAGTCCAGTGTTCTCTCCGTTTCTCTGGAAAATTATCAGCGAAACTTTATCGAGTGGGTCAAAGGTGCTGCCTTTCGAATTATCGATTTTACATTTACGGATAGAACACTTTGGATGCTGCGCATACACGTTAGCATGATAGTAGATGGCATTATCCCACATATATATATATATATATATATATATATATATATATATCGTTTTATACACGCGGGGAATTCATTCGGTTCTCTCTTCGACACGCTTTGCATTCGTCCGTGTTAAACGGTTATAATTGCTGCTACGGAAATGTCGGAGTCCGTCAGGTAGAAAGACTACTAAAGAGAGAGAGAGAGAGAGAGAGAGAGAGAGAGAGAGAGAGAGAGAGAGAGAGAGAGAGAGAGAGAGAGAGAGAGAGAAAGAGATAGATAGATAGATAGATAGAGACAGAGAGAGAGAGAGAGAGTGAGAGAGAGACGAAACGATCCTTTGAAACAAGTCCTTTTTCGCGTTAAATAGAATAAAAAGAGCACGAAGGGTGGACCATGGGAGTAGGGATGTGCTCGAACGAGCACGAAGCAGAGGACGAAATGAAATAACGGCTGGGTGGTCGCGCGAAATGGAATGAAAATTCAAGCAGAAGCGAAGAGGAGCGAGGACGCGAGAAATTAAACTCTCCCCCCCCTCCCTCCCCCCTCTCTCCTTCCTTCTCTCTCTCTCTCTCTCTCTCTCTCTCTCTCTCTCTCTCTCTCTCTCTCTCTCTCTCTCTCTCTCTCTCTCTCTCTCTCTCTCTTTCTCCCTTCTTTTTTGCACGTCTGTCGCTCGATTTTTCTCTGTCCGCAGCTTTTCGTCCCGTCTGACGATCCCTCAGTCAACGAAAGATAGGTGGGAAAAAGGAGAGGGGAGACGATACACGTTTGTGACGTGAATGTTATTGAAACTATGGGATAAAGCTTCAGCTTTCGTCTCAATGATCCATGGAATCGTTTTTTCTGTGCCTTTATATTGGACGCAATCACTTTCATTAAATTAATTTGAGATCATTTTAAAGTGAATATAAAAGTTCTTTTTTTTTTCCTTTTTTGTTTTTTCTTTTTTCCTTTCTTTTCTTTTCTTTTTTTCTCTCTTTTTTTCTTTTTTTTTTTTTTTTTTTTTTTTTTTTTTTTCTTTTTAATATATATTAAATTTAAATAGAATCAAATTTCTGTAACTTAAAACATTATGGATATCAGAACTGATGTTAGCTCATTGTTAGCTCCAGGTAAAAATCGTTAACCAGAACCATTCGATATTCCCCTCCATCTCGAATTTTTCTGACGTATTGAATACACTCACCCTTCGTATTATCCAGTATCGACAACGTGGGCGTGACAGGTGTTTGTTGGAAAAAATATGTATTACTTTTTTCTTTTTTCTTTTTTCTTTTTTTTCTTTTTTTTTTTCCTTTTTTTTTTCTTTTTTTGGTATTTTTGTTTTTCAAATTCAAAGTTTTTCCATTTTAGAGAAAAAAGAAGATCGAGTTTTTTCGTTCAATTTCGTCAGTGTATTTAACCTGTTTACTTTCGTAAATTACAATAGAAAAGTATAACGAAGATCTATCGACAAATTTGGGACCATAGAAAAATCATAGGAAGAACGTAAGTTTTTTAAAAGGATCATTCGCAATCGCGAATGTCTATTAACATTAACTATCCTTTCCCACTCCTTATCGTTTCCATAAATATTTGTAGAATCGTGATTTGTTCAATCGTTGATGTTTGGCTTTCACAACAGGAAAGAAAAAACAAGAGAGATAGAGATAGAAGGTACAGGTCTCGGTGGGTAGGTACCGGTCGACCCTAATAAATCACTAAAGCTCTCGTTGTCCATAACGTCTATGTGCGATAAATCACAGTGGTGACAAGCGCGCGGAGTACTCCTATTTTCCCTGATACTCTTGAAGCACGAGACAGCAAGAGAAAGAGAAAGGATACAGGGGGAAGAGTAGTGGGGAATAGAGAACGATGGCGAAGTGGTCGACTTGATGCAGGTATCTGGCAAACAGTGCTCGAGTATACACGCCTCCAACAGGTATATCGACGTTGTTCCCTCTGGAACGGTACCAACTATGTCGGAGATGGAAGAAACCCTTTAGCGATTTTCTCACCCCTCCTCCCGTCCCCTCCCCTTCCTCGAGTTTACTCACGAGATGGTGAGCCATGTGTCAGTGATACTCACAAACACAGACATGAATGTCGAATCGTTTTCACCGACTCTCGAGTTCTCAGCAGTGAGAGTGCTGTTGGAAACACTGCGAGTTCACTGAAACATCCCTCCTTGTGTGTAACGAACAGAGACGGAATTGTACGTTGTTCAGAGTGGTTTACTAAAAGGAGGAGGAAGAGGAGGAGGAGGAGGAGGAGGAGGAGGAGGAGGAGATAGACCTCCTGTAGAGAAGTAGCAGCAGCGCGACGGTCCACAATTAACACAGCACATGCAAATCGAGCTTTAATCCGTAGCTTATTTCCAGCTCGCGCGCTATTGAGTATGGCAGCTCATGGTCGTGTGCCTCAGCTATGCCAATTCCAAAAAAGAGAAGAAGAAAAAAGTAACATAGTGGGAGCAGCCGAGAATAATTCTCTCGGGCGAGGGTGCCCGATCGATCGATCGAACTACTATCCTCTCTCTCTCTCTCTCTCTCTCTCTCTCTCTCTCTCTCTCTCTCTCTCTCCTCCCTCTTTTTTCGGTAGTCTCTTGTTCTACCTTCTCTCTCTTCTTTCAACTCTCTTTCTCTCTCATATCACATATACGTATATACGTGACTCTACAGGCAGTCACCTCTAAACTCTTCGCACATATACATACACATATAGAAAGGAGGTAGGATGGTGGAGTACAGACGTGTACCGACGAGGGTGCATAGGTAAAAGCAGACGGGAATATTTCCATGGCGTGCACATTCGTTATTCGACCGGTCGATGGCGGGTAATTGAATACGCAGCTTTTATACGGAGCGTAGGGTGGTGCTTTGGTTCTCAGCATGCGGTGTACATGGCGGTGCTGAGAGAGAGAGAGAGAGAGAGAGAGAGAGAGAGAGAGGAGAGAGAGAGGGAGAAAAAGTGTGAGAGGATAGTAAAGGGAGCAAGAGAGAAAGAGAGACGTGGGTTGAGAGGTTCGGAAGAGTATAGATGGTGGTGGTAGTGGTGGTACTGGCGGTTCTGGTGGGAGAGGGGATTGAGAACGAACGATTCGGTGTGTTTCGCTGTTCCGGGCTTTTATAGCGGCGGTTGGAATTAATGAGGGGCCGTGTTTTCACGGCGGCCGAGTGGCAGTGCAGATTTCATTTTACTATTTACCTCCGGAAATTTATTCGACAACTAGCTTGGCCCCAATGGCGGAAAATATTGAGGGAGGAGAGGGAATCACTGACACGAGCTAGCTCCGCCAAAGTCCGGTTAAATCGTTTGACACCAAAGAGGGAAGAGAAGATAGGATTAACGAGCTTACCGATTCCGAAGTTAGAGATAACAAAAATTCTATTGTCTGTCTCGTCTTTGATAATCTTTTTCTTTCATCTTCTGTTATATTATTTTTTATTTTCTATTCATTTTAGAATTATAGTAACCCTATGGATTCGTGATTACTTGTGAAAATTTTGTATCGTTTAATAGTTATTAATTCCTTTCTTTCTTTCGAATTCGTCTTTAATAAAAATATAGAAATATCATCTCTAATATATGTATTTATATTTCCCGATATTCTCTTCTCTTCCGTTTTCTCTTCATTTAAAAAAGAAGAAAGAGAGAGAGAGAGAGAGAGAGAGAGAGAGAGAGAGAGAGAGAAATTAACTAAAAGGATGGGATCCTCGAGCGAGTCCGAACAAACCGTTATTAAATCGTGGATTCACCTCACGTTCCGCGATCTAACGAATTAATATGGAAATTCCAAAGCATCTTACGAACGAACGAACGAACGAACGAACGACGTCGACGCGAAATCCCGCAGGCACCCCTGGCAGCAATGGGAGCAATGGGAATGCGAAGCTTCGTTCTCTCATTGACGTCGAAGTCTCGATTTTCTCTCTCTCTCTCTCTCTCTCTCTCTCTCTCTCTCTCTTTCTCTTTCTCTTTCTCATTCTCTTTTTATGCTTTCCATTTTTTAAAGAGAAAGAAAAAGTGAGAATAGAAACTCACGATGTATGGAAAATAATTACTTTGTCGAGGAAGTCTGCTTGCTTTTTTTTTTCTTCTTTTTTTTTTTTTTGTGTGTTTTTTTCTTTTTCTCTTTTTTCCTTCATATGCTTCATAGGATACAACGAAAGATATAAAGAGAAAAGAAAGGAATTCTTTGATATAAAAATACTCATTTTTATGATCATTTAGCTATATTCGTGTGTAGTCGATCGCACGTATTTCCAATTTACGGCTTAATGAATATCCACTCGGTTATTCTTTTCGCTTTTATAATTTACAGCATGGGCTGTGGTAAATTTATTTGCAAGCCATGTTCGTGTCTGTGATCTTTACGTTTTCTTAGAGGTATCCAGTATGGAAAGTGCATCTCGCTCGTAAAATTTCAAGATGCTTGTCCGCCTATCGTCGAACGCATCGTTGAGAGAAAAATATTGTACCTTTTACGACACGGTCAATCGCACATGGTTCACGTTTATCTCGTTTATAAGAAAAACTTTCCTTCTCATGTATATTTGTGTGCGTATGTATAAAATAAATATATATATATATACATATATATATATATATATGTACATGTATGTATATATATATATATGTATATGTATATGTATATGTATATGTATATATATATATATATATATATATATATATATATATATATATATATATATATAAAATATTTCGTATAATCTGTGAGAAAGGAGAAACAGCCGAAAGCCCGAAATGTCGGCGCCTATGATCTCACTCGGGACAGCGAATGTACTAAAATGAAACGTATATTTGAGGTTAGGGCGGATCAGGGGTTGAACTCACAGGGCCTGGAGTCGTTTATATGGTGATTCAATGGGGGTGCTTGGCAAAATGTCAAGGGACTCCTAAGGGTAGCTCGAGTTTCGGCGAGTTTCGAGACTCGCCTTGCCGCTTTCTACTATCCACCCTGTCGGTTTATATCTTCGAAAATTTCACGTAGGTTTGGTCGTTTCGTCGTATCAAGAAAAGAGAGAGAGAGAGAGAGAGAGAGAGAGAGAGAGAGAGAGAGAGAGAGAGAGAGAGAGAGAGAGAAAGAGAGAGAGAGAGAGAGAGAGAGAGAGCACAAAGATCGAAGACTTGAATTTCATTGATGGGAAGGAACGAAGAAGAAGATCGTTTTTCCACCCCTTCTCTTCTTTTTCGATTTTATAAAGTTCTTAACGAATGACATAAACGCGAAGTACTCTTGTCGTTTCTCAACTCAAAGTGCTTTGAGACAAGTATTTTTCATGACACTCATCTCCATCGACTTCCTGTCGAGATAGGGTTGACTGTACATAGAAAATTGAATATCTACAATTTAGGACTCTTCAGTTTTATTCGTAAAAAAAAAAGAAAAAAAAAAGAAGAAGAAAGAAGAACCTATCGTATAATATTTGAAAGATTAGAAAATTCTGTTTTACGGTACAGTATTATCTTACTGTTCGATAAAGAGACACATTAAACTACTAAAAGCTCTATTTATCTTTCGGTTATTTGACGAACGTGTCCAGAAAACTTTAGTCGGTTATTATGGTGCTTTATATTTTGGTTGATTTTTGTTATGTTGCTATTTCGAAATGTAAAATCCAAATATTTTCATAGTTTGTTAATTCAATTTCAGAATCATGTTAATAATTCTTTATCTTTCTTTGAATATAAATCATTCGTGTGTGTGCGCCTTTTTACAAAATTCAATCCACTTTTTTGTTACATCCTTTTTTTCTCTTTCACGAAACAATGATAACGTTTTTCCGCCATTTATTCGAACGAACAAGCTTTATCGTCGATACGACGGCGGTCGCTGATCTATGACAGAAGCACTTTTCAAAGCTGGAAAGACTCAAATCAATGGCCATTCTGGTTGTCCTATAGAGACAGATGTCGATCGGTCATTCTCTCTCTCTCTCTCTCTCTCTACCTCCCTCCTTCCCTCCCTTTCCCTCCTTTCTCTCTCGCTCACTTTTTCGCTCTCTTTTGTCAATGCAAAGTTTACACGCACGCGCGTTTATATCTCTTCTTCTCCCTCTGGGTGACATCAAAAATGGTGGAAGATTGCGTGGCAACCACCGATTGTTCGCGTTCGCACACAGTGTCATCGACAAACAGAGAAGTGGGAGAGTATATGGCATCACTAGCAGCAAAACGGTGGGGGAATTACGAGATGACTCGTTCTACGTACATGTATGTATAATGTACATACACACACATATATATATATATATATGTATGTATATATATATATATATCTATAATACGCAGAGCTTCGGATAGGATCGTTTAATGGAAAGGAAGCACGCGCCACGATCGATTCCGTTTCGTCAACAGGTTATATACCAATGGTTACACGCTATAGTTTTGTTCTTTATTACGATCGCTAGTTCTCACTCGATAAAGAAAGTAGTTTCTTTTAAAATCATTTATATAACCTCGTTCGAGAGAAACGTCGAAAATTGATTAAGATATTACATTTATTAATTGAACTTCAATGATTTCATTTTACTCAGGTTAATGGAGCGTTTCATTTACCTAACGTATTGGATAATAAATTACACGAACTTTAGAAAGGTTTATAGAACACACTGATATCTAGTTATTAAGATATTATTAAATCAAGATATTAACAAGACAAGTGTTAATATATTTTTATTTCCTTCAATGATTTCGCAAAAACTCGTATTTATAATCTATTATTACCTTTTTGTATCCTTATTGTATTTTTTGTTTTTTTTTTTAGATAATCGATCGTCGTGTTATTTTATGCATAACTTTTTTTTTTTTTTTTTTTTTTATTTTTTTTTTTTTTTTTTTTTTTTTTTTTTTTTTCTTAAAAAAAAACGTGATAATGTCGAGGTGTTGAACCATGCTGGAGAAAGAAAAAATGTGAAAAAAAACCTTTCGAGTTCGGGGAAAACATGTGCTCTAGAGACATTTAAAACGTTCACCTACATAAGTTCCTCGAACTGGTCTCGGCGATGCTAAGCGTGCAAAAAATACTACGGTCACGTGACACGTAGTAGTAGTAGTAGTAGTAGTAGTAGTAGTAGTAGTAGTAGTAGTAGTAGTAGTTGTTGTAGTAGCGGTAGGTCAGTACTGTGTCTTTCTCTTTCTTTTTCTTGAATGAATGTCGAAAGGAATTATTAAGAGCTTCAGTTTAAGCCGTAATATCTTTAGACAGATATGTATGTCCTAGTGACACGGTATTCAAAATGTTTTAAAACGCAATATTTTATTAACCTCCTTTTCTTTTTTTTTTTTTCTTCTTTTTTCTCTTTTTTTTTTTTTTTTTTTTTTTTTTGTTTATTTTTTTTTTTTTTAACTTGTACCAAAGCGTTTGCAATGCTTAAAAGTTTTAAAAGATCCGCATAATATTGCGTTGAAAATTGTGCATCCATTTATCGATTATATTCGCCATTATGCTATATATTTCATGCCGACCAGAACTCCCAGTTGAATTTTAATTATCACGAATTAAAAATTACGTATTACGAGAATAAATCGTAAATTTCGGAAATATTGAATACGTCCATACATATGTATATATCTTTATACAATACATTTATTCAAAATACAATGTTTCGAGCTGTAAATGTTGAAAAAGAAAAAAAAAGGAAAAGAAATAGAAAAAAAAGAAAAAAAAGAAAAAAAAAGAATTGCATTACGCTAATCTATATATTCATTCCAAAGATAATGGGCTTTCATAAAGTGTTCATATATTCGAAGATAAGCTTGAATAGAGGAGTTCGAGTCATAGAAGTTTCGTAACGAGCCGATAATATCGATGTATCTTCGAAACGGTGTCGCGACAACGACGATTACGACTCCTCGAAACGAGTCGTGGCCTTTACGGTTTCCGCACAGCGCAAATTATTTGTGCGACGTCGTCGTCGTCGACGTTGTCACGAGATCGCGCATTCGTGCCGCAACCGGCATTCGTGTTCTTAAGTAGTTTGCGAACTTCTAGACGTTACTCAAGTTTCTATCTTATCGTACATGACTCTCATTGGGGTGTTTCTGTTAGTCGAGGGTAGGTAGCAGAAGGCGTAAGGGTAGCTAGATGGCAGTTCAATAGGTGAATGTAATATGCAATAACTTCACTATAGGCCGGGAATTTAATGATTCTCAGTGGGAAAGGGAAAATCGAAATACTGTTGGCTTTCCAAGACTACTAGACATTTTTCCCTTGTCAAACGCATGCTTGAGTTTCTCGTAAATTCATTCCTCCATCGAGGAAGGGAAAAAAAAGAAAATGAAAAAGAAAAAAAAAGCTGGGTAATTGCATGACTCTGTAGTCAAAGTACTGCAAATTTTTCTTTCAAGCTTGTTTTTTCCCCACAACATTTGCCTCAATCGTACGTGCCTGAGCCTTCATTTTTTAATATAAAGATAAACTGGTACGAATGGTCGATAGGGATAGGATAGAAATCGCCGTGGAATTGTGAAAATAAAGCTCCCACTATTTTGCAATATCATCGTTCGTATGAAATTTATTTTTACCAACTCTCATTGCGACCAACGGATTTACCGAAAGTAATAAAGTACGCGAAATACGAACCGGGGTTGATGCGCGTGCATGTCAAACGCGGTGGTGCATGTGATCGCGCATACCGTTGTATTTTATTAAAAATATCTCAACTCTTGCGAAAAAAATAGGAGCTTACGGTTACTGCCCGTTTACGAAAAAATATTGCTAGTTTTTACGAAAAATGAAAATAAATAAAAAGAAAATAAATAAAAATAAATAGGAAGGGTATATAAGAATAAAAGAAAAGATATTAAATTTAACAAATCGAAAGGCAAAACCAGCCGTTGGATTTGGCGTACTAATTATCTAATTAAGCGTAAGTCCGTTGGTTCCCGAGGGGAAGAAGACATAGAGGTAGGGGTGAGAATTTTCTGACTACTACTCTTACTCTTCTCATTCCCTTTCTCTTTCTCTCTCATTCTCGTGTTTCGCGGTACGACGTAAATTCGTTATAGCGAGCACACCGAAGCTGCGGTTTATACATCGGAAGCTCTCGGTGAAAACACTTTGGTGTAAAAACAGAGTTAGTGGCGTAATCCCTCCGCCCACATACTCCCTTTCATCCCCTCTGCCGTTTCCCGACATTCTCTCTCTCTCTCTCTCTCTCTCTCTCTCTCTCTCTCTCTCTCTCTCTTTCCCTCTTCGGTTGCGTCGTTGATGGGGTACGCTGAGGGTCACAGGGCCTGCAACGCGCTGGATTCAGGCTCTTCCTGTCTTAGTGGTGTGGTGTTACCATGGTAACAGACTGTAAGCCGCTTAACACCACCCCCGTTACACCCTTCTGAATCCTCCAGACCTCGGCATAGAGTCAACCCAAGCCCCAGAGTTCGTGATACTCACGGCAACGACGATGTTGCTCGTGTTAGTAAATGTCCTAGCATGGCTGCTGTTGCTGGTGCGTCGATGGTGATCGCATGTATATATATATATATATATATATATATATATATATATGTATGTATGTATGTATATATATATATATATATATATTCGCCTTCTTTTTATCTTGTCCACGACCACACGCACATTTTCACATCCTCGTTATAACGAAGATCTCTCGAACGAAAAGGTTATTCTATCGGCTAGCCCTTAGCCTATAATGGTTTTCACGAATAATGATGCTCATGAAAAAAAAAAAAAGAAAAAAAAAAGAAAAAGAAAAAAAAGAAAGAATCTCTTTTATATCTACGAGAAAGTCGATAGTCGTCGCATAAAATCCTTTAATTTTTCTTTCTTACAAATTCTCTCGTTCTACGTACTTTCCCGAGAGATTAAATGGTACGAAACAAAGATAGAAAAATAGAGACACGACAGTCTAGGGTAGATCGTGAAGGGACATCGAGAAAAAGTAGTAGAGGTGGGGATGCGGATGAAAAGAAATTGCGTTTCGGAGCCGAGCACTTTAGGGAGAGCCGAGGATCGAGTTGGAGCAAAGAAGGGGAAAATGGTAGATATAGAAAGAAAAAGAGGGTGAGGATGTACATCCGCAAGAGACGCAGAGGCGTGTGCACTCTCCTGATGAGGAATTGAATGGAGGGCGAAAGCCACCCTCGAAAGGAGCGAGCCGTCGGGCATTCTCTCCCTGTTATTTTCTCATTTTGAACGGGTAGAGCTTTCTCTCGCGACGTACGCCGATTCCTCTCGCCCTTTGTCGTTCTTTTCGCGTGCAACATCCCAAAACAAAGACTAGGCCGAGTGGCAACGTTTCTTCTCTTCTTATTTCATCTCTCTTTCTTTTTCTCTCTCTCTCTCTCTCTCTCTCTCTCTCTCTCTCTCTCTTTCCTATTCCGTAATCTGCCAAAGAAAAAAAAAGAAAAAATAATCGGAAGAAAAGAAACAGAACTTCGATGCTTGAAAATTCTTCGTTCAGTCTTCACTTTTTTATTTTGTTTTATTTTATTTTATTCATTTATTTATTTATTTTTCTTTTCTTTTTTTTTTTTTTTTCGTTAATCCATAATTACCGATTGTTTTAATGACAAGACTTCGATTTCATTGTCGCGTTTCGTTTTATGTTTATAATATGAACCATGTCCATTGATCTTCCAAAAGGTACCTATGAGCTCGTTGAAAAGTAAATGTGTACATAACACACACACACACATATATATATGTATATATATTATATGCAATTCGCGGCCATCTCATATACATTTGTTCATAACTAATCCCCGTCTGATGCGTAACGAGCGCGAGCCGTCCTCTTGGTGGCAATTAATTTATGTTAAAGTCATACAAATTAATGAAACGCTCACGTACGCGTGACACCACCGACATTTTATCGTCGATCCATTAACGCCTACCATTTGGATCATTCCTCCTGTTCTGCATTATCATTCGCTTTGTAACGAGCTTTATTTTTTTTTTTCTTTTCTTTTCTTTTTTTTTCTTTTTTTTTAATTTTTTTCTTTTTTTGCTTCAACGTTAACCGAGAAAAATTGTTAACGATGATCAACGATTGATCATCGTTTTTTCTTTTCTTTCTTGTTTTTTTTTCTTTTCTTTTTTTTTTTTTTTTCGTTCTTTTATTCGACGCTTTTTTTCGTTACCTCGACGCTCGTTCTCCAATTAATCATCGACGAGGCCGACCTCGACCGGTTGACCTCTTTGGCGGGTCGCGTCAACAGAAGTTCGACCTCCGATCTCGCAAGAAATTCATAATCCTCAATCGTGACCGAACGGGCTCCTTCGCATGCAACAAATTTAGATTAATTCTTTTGTTATTTTTATAGGTCAATAAACGTATAAAAATATAAACGTAAAATTTGACTATTTCAAATCTTTCAACGTTTATTATTTCTCAATTATTTAAATCAACGTTGATTTTTATTAAAAATTCCACCTGAATATCATATATTTTCTATTGCAATCTTATACAAAGTTTTTAACTCTGATAGAAAATGTATATAAATCGATATTGATCTATCACTTATTGCATTATATAAAAGGCAATTACCTCGAGTAATATCAATTGCATGTATTCTTTACGTCTATGTCATCCTGACATCACAATAATTTTATCGTTATATTACAATCGAATGGAACGTATTCGTGCTTATGACCGTTGTTAGAGTAAATAGTTTCCTTCTTTTCTTTTTTCTTTTTTGTGTTTTTTTTTTTTGTTTTTTTTTCTTTTTTTTTTTTTTCTTTTTTTTTTTACGTAACGCCATTTATCCTCATACGTATTATTGTAATTGCAATTTACGTGGTTCGTTTATCGATTTCTTTAGAACTAGTAATAATTTTAATGACACGTTGAAACGTTGATTTCCATTGAAATTAATTTCATTGCAGGTGTAACTTGGTTAATAATTCTTAATTATTTTCCACTCGCTAGATTGTTTCGTATAGGTTTCGAAATGAAGGAAAGATATTTGTGGGATGAATTACGTATAAAATTATTTTCATAAATACATATCAAAAAAAAATGAAAAAAAAATAAAAAGAAAGAAAGAAAAAACGGAAACGTAACTGTGACATCCTCACTGACTTCAGGATTTCTTTCAGGTCTCCAGCCAGCCAGTACCAAAGCACAGCCAACGTCTATTGGCAAGTCCCACAGACCCAGTTCCGGCGTTCTACCTCAGGGTCATACCCCGGGACCCGGGCCAGGTGGCCAACAAAACAACAGAAGTTTTGCCGCGGCTTTGAGGAACCTAGCGAAACAAGCAGGACCGGCTCCTCAGGAAGAGGAACCCCGTGCCAGTCCCAAGAATCGGGCTCCACCTCCTCTGGTCAGAGGTCCTTCTCCTGCCAAGGTGAGTGATCGCCTTGTACGACCTTCCAGTCTTTTATTTTCTTCTTCTCTTTTTCACTTACTTCCGTCCATTCTTCTTATCCCTTTTTGGTATCCTTTTTCTTTCTTTTTTTCTTACCGGAGTGAACGTACTCGAAGTATAGGCTACGACGACAAAGCACTTTCTCGTCGTCGAGTTCTTTGTACAAAGACAATGTATATGTCTCTGTAAAGGTAAAAGAATTTATGTCGGTGCAACAGTTCGGATGGAGACCTTAAATGTATTTATAATATGCGTAAGAGAGTTTAGTAATCTTTGTAGAATCTGGATACAGGAATGAACTTTGCAAATGCTAAATTTCCTAAAGATCGAACGGTCGTTCCTATAAAATTCAATATTCTCTAGGAAAGAGAAGAAGAATGTAAAGTCAAAGTCTTTTGATAGTATAAGCTAGTGAAAGAGAATCTTCAATCATGGCTCGATATGAAGAAAACGTTCATTCTACTGGAAGAGAGTAGAGAAGCTCGATTTGGTATAATCGAAAGATCAAAGCTTAATTTCCCATTTCTTTTAATTCTATTCTCGTAATTCTCATGAATATATTTTCTTTTTTCTTTTAGCGAAAGACAACTGTCGTATATTAAACGTCTATTAAATAATCATCTTAAACATTTTTTCTTTACTATAATAATATTTCATTGATAATAAATGTGTATAATATAAGTTCGATTTGATTTGCAGGAACGAACGTCGCACGAAAGAAGGCCGGAAGAGGTACCCTCTTTGTACACGACTGCCAGACCTACTGAAACTAGCAAACATAGCGTGACTGCAGCAGCTTCCGAATTGTTGGCTCGTTCCGGTTTCCAACCCTATCGACCTGAACACCATCCGGCCCATGCTCCGCCTGCCTTTGCTTTGGATCCTGCTGCTTACAACCCTTATCACCATGGTCTTTATCCACCACCACATCTGCAGCACGCTTATAGGTAAATACTTCGATGTATTAATCGAGAATATACTAATGATTTTCTGAAATCTATATTAGATTTTAATCGACGATATAACATTGGAATCATTTCTCCTTTTTTTTATTTTTGTTCACAGGTTAGAAGAACAATTGTATTTGGAACGATGCGGGATGTTGAGACCACCGTTATTTCCTGGACTACCGTCGTATCCCCTTTATGGGTTAAGATACAGTCCAGACATGCTCCCACCTGCTTCGTTGGGACTGATGTCACCGGTGATGCACGAGCGGTAAGTAACAAAACCAAAGTCGACTACTATCGACTTCGTCTCGTTTCTTTAATAAAATCTGTTGAAAATCTAGATATCTCTCAACGTTCTTGAGATTTAACGAAGCGACGTTTCTCGTTTCAGGTTGAAATTGGAAGAGGAGCACAGGCTGAGACAAGCGCGGGAACAGCAGGCTGCTATACGAGAGGAGGAAGAGAGGAGAAGAGCAGCACGAAGCACTGCTTCCTCTGCCCCGGTACCCGCACCTACACCTGCATCCACCGATACTGCAGGTGAGCGAGTCGCTCCACCCCCCACAGCCTTTCATTAAAAAGAAAGCGTCACACGAAATCGCCAAGATCGCTCATTAACGCGTGAAACCTCTCTTTTCGTCGCTGGCTGCTCTAGATTGATAAAACGAAAAGGAACAAAAACAAAAACAAAAACAAACACACACACACACCACACATACACACACACACACACCTCCCAAAAAAATATCGCGCGACTACTCTCTTTCGCCTTAAATGCTTAACTTATATCCAATCCTCTCCGATATAATCTATCTTTCTCTGTTTCTATCTCTTATTCCCATCTCATCCCAAACCTAATCGCGTAAAAACGATCACCGTAAGTATTTTCCTACGTTCGAACCATCGACAATCGAGATTTTTTTTTTTTTTTTTTATCTATTTTAAAACGAAATAATCTATGTTCCATTTTCCACGTTGTTCTTTTTTTTTTATCTTCATCTTTTATTCTTCTCCCCCCCCCCCCACCACCCCTCTCTTTTTTTTCTCTCTTTCTCTCCGTTCTCGCTTTTTGCCTCAGAAACATCATCAAGACAAACTCGATGTTTTATACAATGAGTTGTCCTTTCAACATTCTCTTTATTAATCATTAATCTCGTTAATTTTATTATTAATCTTGAAATAAATTAATAAAGTATATATCGGTGCCAAGCGATCGTTCTCTTATTAAGGAATTTTGTTAGTATAACGTAGTACAAGAATCTTCGAGTAAAAGATGAAAAAAGAAGGAAAAGAAAAATGTCCTATATGCTGCGAAAATAAAAAAAAAGAAAAAGAAAAAAAAAAGAAAAACAAAAAAAAGAAGAGAAGAGAAAAGAAAAAAAAAAGGAAAAGAAAAAAAAAAGAAAAGAAAATTTCAATCGACTTGTGTTTCGAGCGAGAAAAGAAATAAATTAGACGAAACAACTGACGAAGCCAAGCGAGGAGAAGTCGTTGTAGAATATATTTGACTGTGACAGAAGTTTCAAAGAAACGAGGAAAAAAAACATACTACGCTTCTAATTTTAATCTAGATATAATTAAACGAGAAAATAAAAAAGAATATAGTCATAGTTAATTGTTTCTTATGGAGGTCAGAATAATATTTTTTAGATAAGCGCACAGCTCGACGATCTAGTTAAGCCTAACGTTCGTTCTTTGACTTTTCTTTCTTTTTTATATTATTTCCTTTTCTTTTTTTTTTTTTTTTTTTCTTTTCTATTTTTCTTTTTTATTTTCTTTTTTCCACTTTTTTATTGTCTTTTTTTTTTATTTTTCTATTTTTTTTTCTTTTTTTTTTCTTTTTTTTTTTTTTTTATTTTCATTTATTTACCTTATTTTTTTTTTCTTCTTCTTCTTTTTTCTTCTTTCTTCTTTCTGAGAGAGAAGTTCAAAGTAGAACAGTTGGCCTCGCGACGGTCCTGGGTGCTCTCGATCGATTTTAGTGTACTTTAAAAATACTACTTCTATTCTTTTGTTCTTCGTTTCTTTGTGAAAGAAAGAGAGCGTAAAAACCATCTCTGCCTAACCCTTTACGATCTCGAATTTCTTAGGGTTGGGACTGACTGAAACGCGATCAATTTCTTAAGGCCCGATTTAGCGAATTGTTCAGTTCTCACTGCGGACCGAAGTCAGACTTATTCAAAACATTTTGTCGCTAACTTTTATTAGATATCAAGACGAATAATCTAAGTCGGCCTTCGGTCGGCCGTTACCTATTGTCTATATCATGTTCCAAAAATCACTTTGTAGTACTCGAATAAGACCTCTGAATGTACAATTACAGGTTCGTTATATAATTAATCGTTTTATAGTTATATTAAACGTCGCAAATGGCGAAACTTAAACATAAGAGTGCACGCCTTTCGAAGAAGGGCTGATTTTTGTTGAATTCTTCATTCTAATTCAAAAAAAAAAAAAAAAAAAAAAAGGAGAGACAATGTTATTGCGCGTTAGGATTATCTCATTCTTTTTTTTTTCTTTTGTCTTTTTTTTTCTTTTTTTTTCTTTATTTTTTTTTTTTTTTCGTCATACCATTTATACGTTAAACATTGTTTCTTTTAATTAGATTATAATTTTCTTTCTTCTTTCCCATATCAGAGAATCTTTGTATAGATGTATACTATAAAAAAAAAAGAAAAAAAAATTTGCATATACTTTACGCAAATTCTTGAAAATTAACATCGTACAAATTGTACGAATACAAAAATAATGATCGGTGGTCACATCAGTCGTCGTAAGTTATTTGTTCATCCTTTGTTTTCTTTCCCTTGTATATTCTAAAGGTCGATGATCGTGTAGTGCTCGTCTTTTACTAATCTGGTGGTGAACCTTTATCAAGTAATTTCTTATTCGTTAAATTAGGTAGCAGGCATTTGTTGTAATACGTGCCAAGACAATTAGACGAAACACCGATTAAATAATCAGTAATCTCATATACGTATATACTAAAAAGTATATATATATAAATATATTAAAATGTGTGTATATATATATATGTACATATATATATATATGTATATATGTATATATATATACACACCTTTCCAGGCGCAATGCACTCTTGCGTATTAGTTCCCGCAACTGTTTTAGAAATTTTTGCAAATAATCGCTAAATGTCGAAATAATTTCCCTTAATTGTAGTTAAACACGTTGCTCCTAATACTGACTGAATCCACCGATGTATATAACTTTATCACACATATTCTTTTGTCAAAATTATACCATTTTTATATAATTTATTATGTAAACATGTATATTTGGACTACAATTGAAAAATAAATATTGCAAAAAAATTTGATCAAAATTCTGATTGTACTTGGAATTCTTGACCCTCGCATCATTTTCTGAAACAGTTTTGGGGAAGATTCGATTAATGTTAGTCTGCACTTGTCATTCGGACAACGGTTATTAGAGCGTCATCACCATTATCCATAAAAATACATTGGCATTGCTTTTTAATCTTGGCTAAATGATGGTGACTAGCGATCGTCGCCTTCAATCAGCGTATTAGATAGTTTTATTTATTCGTAATCTTAGATATCTATTGTAAATAATCGTAAACGGAAATCATCCCCAATACTTCGAAGCGATTAGATTCAAATATCTTCTATAGCAACTAAAGAGAATATGGATCCCTAAGGTAAGTCGAAGTAGACAATGTGCCATACCTCAAAAGGATAGCGTTACCCTCTCAACAACCATCGTATACCGGCATCTCAACAAATAAGCTTAAATTCTACCTCGTTTCTAACAGCGCTAGCGAAACTTCTGAATTATGTTAAACATTTGCGAAATGCGGAAGATCTTTAGCTTTTGCCATATTAGAACATATAACAAAAACGAAACACGTCGACTATGTATATATATATATATATATATATATATATATATATATTTTAAAGATAGATATCATTAACGCTTCTCCTCACGTAGTTAATAGAAAGAATTTTGAATAAAAATCAAATCACCCAGGGGCTCTTATCTCGGCTCAATCCGAAATAATCGGCAATCGTTCGATCGATTAAATTCAAGCGTAGAACGGTAGACGAATGGAGGGTTACCAAGCACTGTGTTCGGGATTTGTTCCAGCTAGGAAGCCGACCATAGCGGTTCAGATGCACAGCGAGCGGGAGCGTGAACGGGAGAACAGCAGAGACAGGCCGAATAGTAACAGTGCAAACAGCAACAATGCAAGCGGCAATAACGGTGTTGTTCCTGGTAGCGGTGGTCATCATCAGTCAAGAAAAGACGAGTCATCGTCAACGGTACAAGCAACTGTTCCGCAAGTACAGCCCCCACCACCACCACCACCACCACCAGCATCGGATCCATCAGCAGTAGCAGCAGTAGCAGCAGCAGCGAGCATCTACCATTCTCGTTTGCCACCCTTTCCAAGCCCAGCAGCACCAATCGGGCCATCCTCTCTGGGCTCGGCTTCCATATGCTCCGTTAGTTCCGCTCCAATCCCTCCTCCTCTTGGAAGCACGTTAACTCCCCTGAACCTTGGACCACCTCCTCCGGCGATTAGCACAGCGCCGATCGGTCCACCTCCTATACCTTCGATACCTCCAATTTCATCCTTAACCGCAGGAGTAATAGGGCCACCACCGCCACTAAGCATGCCCCTGGCACCTATTATCTCTATACCTTCTCTCCACCTTCCCCCAGTGCCGTCGAGTACCATTCATTCTAGTCAGCATACAGCCACGATAATGAGTAGCGCGACGACCACGGTCACAAGTTCTATATATTATCAGCAACAGCATCAACAACAAACTCAACAACCGGTGCAGCATCAGCAACGTACGAGTAACACAAGCTGCACCACTACCATTAATTCCTTGTCGAACAATAATACGATGACAACTCACGCAACCCATACCTTGCCTACTCCAGGTGCCACACCATCCTCCTTGAACTCCATGAATCATGTATCCCTAACGCGCAAGTCTCCGCCGTTGCTGCACGGTGTTCACGTGTCCAGGAACAAGGAAGTAGTGTCGACAACGAACACCACAACTAGTACACCGAGCATAACAACGACCACAACTTCAATCACGACTACCACTGTACCGTCCACGACCACGACGACGACTAGCTCTTCTACGACGATGCAGCCGGCCTTCGTTAGACCATTCGAGGATTCTTTCCGGTCCAGTGTGAAGCCACAGCAAAGACCCACTATAAACTGTCACAATCATAGTATAGCTAATCAGATAAATCATCAGGAACCGACGTTGAAGTCATCAGCTACATCAACAACTTCTGCGTCCGTCGTGGGCCAATTGCAAGTGCAAGAAAACTCGTCGTTGGATAACGGCAAATCGGCGAATCTTCAACAGCCGATTCCTTACCCACCTCAATTCCATCATCCCCACATACCTGTCCCCCATTTGCCAAGTCTTTATAAGCCACCGCACTTTTCAACATCGACGCATCAACATCAGCATCATCCATCGAACAAGATGAGCATACAAACATTGAGCGGCAACGGTGGAAACGTCACGAGTAATAACGCAAACATCGTCAGCAATACGAACAACAACAAGCAGCAGAATTCCTATTCTATTGGAGAGTATCAACAAACGTCGCAACTCGTGCCACAGAGAAACGAGAGTGCGCCGTTGAGTCTAGTTAATTGTACATCCAGCGACAAAGTCCAAATTCAGATAAGTAATAGTTATGGCAACGGTAACTGCGTTGCATCTAATACTCCAAAAATTAGCAATCATACAAATAATCATCACAAAAGTAACATGGACATTGCCGTTGCTAAAGAAAATAAACACAATGTGAGCAATGAAAAGAACACAACTGAGATTCACAACAAACAACAGCTGCAGCAGCAACAGCAGCAGTTGCAGCAACAACAACAGCAGCAGCAGCAACAACAACAGCAGCAGCAGCAACAGCAACAACAGCAGCAGCAGCAGCAACAACAACAGCAGCAGCAGCAGCAACAACAACAACAGCAGCAGCAGCAGCAGCAACAACAGCAGCAGCAGCAGCAGCAGCAACAACAACAACAACAACAACAACAACAACAACAACAACAGCCAACGAAACAGAATCACGTAGTTACAAACATATTACAGGAGAAAACCCTAGCTCCACATTTGAACTACGAACAGGGAAAGGGACCGCCGGCTCTATCCTTTCATCCGGCGGAATTCAGTCAGAATGAGAAACAAGAGTATAGCAGGCCCGACGTCGAACCACAAAAAGGCCAAAATGACCCGAACATAATGTCCACATTACCGTTTCAACCGAGTTTTAAGTTCAGTATAAGCGAGATCGCGCAGAAGCCTATTGATACAAGTCATTTAATGCAGAGCATCAAGTCTGAAGAGGTATTGCGTACCTGTCAGAACGTTTCGAACGTTCTTCTCCAGATACCAAAATATCAGGAAAAGCTTTTGAATTTCTCGAACAACGAGCTGAAAACTGCGTTTTGTTTTACCGACAAGTGCAATAATTTGACTGAGATTTCCGTGAAGTGCGAGCCAGCTGTACTGAATGTGCCCGATCTGAGTAAGGCTTTGGTCAAGCAAGAGACGGCCGGTAACAACGAACAGTCTTTTGTCATACCTGAAAAACCAAAAGAATTGACATCTTCATTGGATCTGGCTGAAAAGCGACGAAAAAGGAAGAGGGATAGAAACACAGGGATTACGTGCAGTTCCGATTCGGAAGGCGAGGAAGACAATAAGGAATTGGATCTTTGGATTATTAAAGGTCCACCAGCAAAGTTGCAATATTCCTATAAGAAATTGTCATTCCTCGCGATGTTTGGACTCACTACGTTAAGTACCAGAAACGGTAAGTCATTTATAATCAATTATAAATATTTTAGTTTTTAATTTTCGTTATCAAAATTAACGTTATAATTTTATCTTTTATACAGAGATTGAATTGTGTAAGGTTGAGAAGAGGTATAGACTAAATCCAGACCCGCCGGAACCACCACTCGAGAGTGAGGCTATGATAGAATCCGTGTTACCGATTCCACGTGAACATCCGGATGTTCTACTACAGTCGCCGGATTTCGAACCAAAAGTTGGTTTTCTTAAAACAATAGGTCTCGACGTAATGCCACCTCACAAACGAGACGGTAAGGAATCCAACTGCCCCTTATAAAATTCATTGTTTTATCTTTGTTTTATTAATTATTGATCACGTGACAATTTCAGAAGCCGAGGCGACGTGGCAGTACGTTCTACAAGATCGTAAGAAACGAAAGAGTACGAATTCCGTGACCGTCTACTGCGAAAGAATTGCCAAAGTCTATTCGAAGGATCCTCCACCTTTGCCGAAGCCACCTCAGAAGATGAGACTTTTGGATAAAGTCAAAGTGAAGCATGTTCCGGAACGACCACCTCCTCTTCCACCTCTGGTACCGAATATCGTCTCCATGTATTATCCTACCTTTCCTATGCCAGGCGAAAATGGCGTAAAGCAATACAGCAAAGTCATAGATATCTGTGAAAATACCGATGAACATAGCGAGAAAAAAGAAAAGCCAAGGTGGAATGGTATCGAAGACATCATGCTGGCCTACAGAGAGTATTCGAAAGGTATTCAGACGTATAATGACTTAGATTTTTTTTTTTTTTTTTTTTTTTTTTTTTTTTTCTTCAATTTCTTCCTAAAACGATCGTTTCCTTTTTTAGATAAAGTATTGGAGAGAAGAATTCTAACGGGCGAAACATCAAGATTGGCGGCGCAATCGAACGCATTGCGATCCGAAACAATACAACTCGAACGGAGAATATACGAACTTTTATCAGCTAGAACGGCACTCGATTCTGAGAGACGAGTGCTCAGTGAAAAGATCGAGAGAATTAATGCACTTGTTAGGACTCTTAGGTAGCGATGCATGACGCACAACACGGAAACTCATTCATCTGTGATATTATCGGCGGGTTAAGGGCCGTTGGCATTCGACATACCTTACAAAATGTAGTATGTAGATAAATATAAACGAGTAAAGCAGAAGGGTTACATTGACCAAATGTTTAAAAACTTTAAGTCTTATTTCATGATGAATTTTTCGACTAATTACTGCGAATCCTTGTTCAAGATGAAATTACATAAATAGTAGTCGTTTGTCAATACATTCGACAAAAGAACAATTTGCAAAAGACATTTGTATTTGATGCCAGATACTTTCCATTTTATTCTAACGAAGAGTCATATCAGCGTGTGTAAAATGATATATATATAAATAAATAAATGTAAAAAAAAAAAAACAAAAAAAAAACAAAAAAACAAAAAAACAAAAACAAAATACAAAACTGAATGGAAAAGCAAGCTTAATATCAAGAACCTTTGATGAAAGGTATTTTCTAGTTTTGGCTAACGGCTCTTATTCCACTCTACTATAAATAATTATAATTTGTACCAAACACATAAACATAAATAAATATACATACACACAGACATACACACACACACACACACACACACACACATACACACAAATATGCACACGCACACGCATATACTATTTTAATGAGAAATAGAGAAATCGTATAACTTATTTTATTCTGAGTAATGTGGACTCTAATGTCGAGTTAATCGAAAGCAGTGATGAGAGAAAAACAGTGATGGATCAAAAGTGGGACATGGGATCGAAGGACATAGTTCACCAAATTAGTTGGTGATGTCAATAAAGTCATTGCGAATGTAGATCATGACTTTAACTTTTCTTTATTTTTTTTTTTTTTTTTCTTTTTTTTTTTTTTTTTTTTTTGTTATGTTTAAAATAATAATATCACATATGAGGTGATATAAATTTTACCATATAGTTAAGTTAATATATCAAATAGACTGCGATCACAATGAATTAGATTCTAATGAAACTTTCAGAAAATAGGATCACGCGGTCAATTTTAATTTAATGAAAGTTCACGATAACTCTAGTCCGCGAACATTCATAGAATACAAAATGGAAATACGCTTGATTTAGAGAGCGTAACGAGAACTCCTTCCTTTCGATGTCCACGAGTTACGATATATGTATAACTTGAAGGCCAGCGAATACGAGAAAGTTAACGTAATACAACCACGAGGTACTTAGGTAAAGTGACTTAATTTAAACAAAGAAAGAAGAAGAAGAAGAAGAAGAAAAAAAAAAAAAGAAAAAAAAAAAGAAGAACGTGAGACTTTGTGCGAGCACATTCCACGAAAAATGCTTGATTATCCGATAATCCAACATTCCACGTTCACACTAATCGGATCGTAATGACAATTGAATGTGATTAAAATTGCGAACGGAGAAAAAAAAATATTTTTATTTAACAACGTCATAATTAAAACTCCATTGACTTTGGTATCCTTAACTTATCTAGCTCTGCTCTCTGAGTGCATTAATTGATCATAAACCGTAACAACCCTCAAAATATATAATAAGACGATCGTTTATAATTTCATTGTTTTGTTCATTGAGTGCCTAACATTATCCTACATTTGTAAATATCATTATTTTTATGTATTATATAACAGAAAGAGACCAAAAGCGTCTATCGGTCTCAGTCTGGCCAGGACGAGCCTAGGAGTAAATTGTTGAAAACATGAATATCTCGTGTATGCTTTCTTATCACCTTACATTTTCCTTATCAACATTTATTAGAAAAACATCTTCATTGATTAATTTTATATAGTAGTTTTGTCATATATATATATATATCGAATTTCATTTCTGTTTTTAATCATAACAAATTATTAATAAATAAATTATGTTCATTGTAAAATTTTTCGTATTTGAAGAATATCAATAATATAATATGCAGGTACATTTGATATATGATATATGGCAATTAGAAATTTTTATTGGCGGGAAAATTCAGAGTTAAAAGAATCTCAGATAGGGACAATTTGTTATTTAAAATATTTTAATTTAATTTCTTTCTTTTTTTTTTTTTTTCCTTTTCTTCTTTTTTTCTTTTCTTTTTTTTTTTTCTTCTCTTAAAATA
>NC_062198.1:4100508-4293008 GCF_912470025.1 Vespa velutina | reverse complement strand
GAATTTCCATTTTTGTATTATAACAGTTCCATTCACAATTTTCGAAGATTTTCGTTTTTAAAAATTGCTATATACTTAGCAAAAATTAATTCTATATTTGTATCACATTATAATATGATGGTACAATACCAGGATATATTACTTGCGTAGAATCTCTACAAGTACTAGCAGGGAATCCATTAATGCCATCGCAATCGACCAATTTTAATGTTTTATCGAAGCATATTCGAATTTCATAAATATATTCTTCCTCTTTTTCCTTCAATAAGTAATTAAATCATTAGAGATTGTGATTTATTGAATGAAATTTTTCAAATTCAATTAAATATATTTACCTCGTTATGAGCACACACTATTTCTGCTGTTTTACCTATAATTTTCTTTATTCCATTCGATATATCTTCTATCGCATAACTGCGACCAGGTACGATATTTATTTTCCCAAGAACATGTTTCATATCATAAATGTCCAATAGTTCAAGTCCCTTTTGAAAATATTTAAGTTCACTGTTCAAAGCTGGAAGTACAATAGCACAAGTACCGTGTTTGTTCCATTCGTGGCGCCAAAGGGAATACGTATCCTTTTCATTTTGTACATCGATCCATTTTGTTTCCAATTCACTTTTTATTGGCGTCAAAGTATTCGCGTTAAATGGCAAAGAATTGTTACAGAAATTTGGACCGTCGGTATGATACTTCGTTGGCCATATACCATGAATCGACCATTCGTCGTCCTTGGGCAATGCGCAGGCATGCGACTCTGACTTTTCCTTCCATAAGTAACACACCGTTTGCGGCCAGTGTTGAGTGAAAATTAAAACGTCGAAGTAGTTTGGATCTTCTATTTTATTTTGACATTTAGAACGTCGTATTCTAGGTAAAAAGGAAAAAAAAAAAAAAAAGAAAAAAAAAAGAAAAAAAAGAAGAAGAAGCTTTCATAAACGAACATTCATTTCAATTTGGATTTAATTTTATAATATTCTATACTATCTTATCGTTCCTATTTCAAAATTGCATTAATACAGTATTTGAATATATTAAATGTCTAAGTAGTATAGATTAGATTTTGTTTTCGAATATTATATTGAAATAATACGAATAATAATACGTATAAAATATATTAGCAATGTGTTCTCATAATTGAATAATGGATCTTGTTAATATTTCTTCAACATATTTTTGTTATAACGATGATGAATATCATCATACTGTGAATATGTTGTAGAATAGAATTCAATTGCCTTATATAACATTCGGAAACGTTAATACGCCAGAATGAATTGTATTACTCACCCATAACTATGATTAAATAGAAATAAGACAAGAAGACACGTGATAATCTTGTTCGAAAGCATGCTGTTAGCAGCTGCGAGCTTCTTCAGCAATAAAAGTAGACTGAACTGCTTGTAATCTTTGCTTTTGCTCGTCGCTTATACGCACTATTCTACTCCCACTACTATTTTTAATTTTACCCCACCATTTTGACTAAATTGTAGAATAGAAGATAGCCCTTTGCTTCAGTGATGCACAAACTATCAATTACGATCACTTTTAGGGATACAATAATTGATAAATTTTTATAAATTTTTATCTATAATAATAATTAAATTCAAAAGTGTTAATTTTTAATTTTTTTCTTTTTCTTTTTCTTTTTTTTTTCTTTTTTAATAAAAATAAAATTATATTTACTAATGTAATGAAGAAAATATATTAAGAATTATCTAAAATTACTCTAACATCTATAAATAATTTGCGCACCACTGGTTTACCTGAACGACAGGTGCGTTTCAACAGGTTTACGGATAAACACTATCTCTTTCTCTCTTTCTCTCTCTCTCTCTCTCTCTCTCTCTCTCCTCTCTTTCTCTCCCTCCCCTTAAACGATATGGATAAGAAAACAAAGATTTTAAAGAATTGTGTAATGTCTAAGAAATTCATTATTCTTATCGTTTTAATTTGCATAATATTTTAATATTTATTTTATTCATTTACTTTGCTATAGTAAGTAAAAAAAATGAAAGCATTGAATACATTCTTCCGTACGTATGTCACGTTAGAAGAGCTGCAAGGTTCGTTCTTTTAGCTGACAATGTACAAAATTGCTTTTGCTAACATACCAATGAAGTATCATTATCCATTCATGAAGAAGTATATAGTTAAATATGTACTTCTTAGTTCTTGCTTTGTTGAATAACACATTCTATTGATTTTATCGTATCTTTTATCATGTTTATTTCAATGACTTTTCTAATTCAACAATTTTTTTTAAATAGATGAAAGATTATTTATCAGCGTTAAATATTATCAATGGACTCGCTGTGGTTTTTTTTTTTTTTTTTATGACTGTAATATTACATTCAGTTCCTTCGATTATACAACCCGATGTACACAACCGTATTGTTCATTTTCTTCGTAATACGATGGCAGCACAATTGAAAATGAAAAAAATTTATTACTTTTTTACTTCAAATATCTAACATATAAATTTTATTCTCAAATACGAATTTGTTCTCATTTTGAAATTAATCAATAATTATGCATCAATAATCAGTAAAAATAATCGAATAATCGATTGACTCGTCGTTTGTACATATTTGTTATAATAATTGTACGAATTCAAAATGTAACTTTACGGTATAAATTATTAATTTTAAATCTTCAAATTTGTACAAACTTCAGCAATAAGGTATATTACAATAATCAATTTTGTTGGTAATGTAGAAAATGATTTGATCGTTGATAAAGAAAGTATTTTGGATTAATCTAAAGTTTGCAATAAATCTAATTAAGATATTTATAATGCCAATGATCAATTATTTTTAACATTTTTATTCGAAATGTCTCTTGATTTGAGTACAAAAATTCTATAAAATATCTTAAAAGCTATACGTTTTTTGAAAGAAGAATATGCCGAAACAAATCTCTACGTTCTTTCACAATTGAATTTGTGAAACTCGAAATTTGTTTAAACGTTTAGAATCATATAGAAATTCCATGTGTATTCATAAACTGTCGAATGTTTATGTAATATTAAATACAAAATAATTTTAATTGAATATTTCAAAAGGTTTCAATTTAAGACTCGTTGTTCGCAAGTAACGTCATCAAGAAGCAAACGAATACAATAACTTTAATAGTTATTGAGTTAGTTTCGTTTTACATTTCGACGACTAAACATCGAAATTCTCTCTTTCTAAACGGATAGAATTAAATAATTAATATTATCGATAATTTTAGAATTATTTAAAAAATTTATGACGTACGAGGAGTGTAACTAATTAAAATTTAAATAATAATCAATTTTATTTAAACATAACATAGCTTGGTAACAAGCAATTTAAACTTTGAACCCAAAGTTATTGCTTTCAATAATAATATTAGCAAAAAAAAAAATGGACTTCATCATCTTGAGACAAAATTTTTTTTCTTTTCGTTCATCGTGCAAATTTCAATGAAGACTTAAAGAATGTATCATCGAGTAAATATGATGTATTCTCGTACGGTTTTATCATCGATTTTTACACGGGAATACGTGTAGGATAGGGAAAACAGTCATGTGTATATTCCGAGTGCGTGGGTGTTCGCGAGCGCAATTAAAAATCCTATCGTGGATTGCGTTATATTGTACGAATTTTCGATTAGAAAATCATCACGTGAACGCGGATTTTAAAGTAGAGTCATCCGACAGCCCATGGGTCTTCAGAAGCAGCAACCTCCACGTGGTGAGACCTGGGTCGGTATTATTTGCGATATATCGAAATCTAAATTTAGATTATATAGCACAAGTATTACCGGGCGAATGGCTGCTTATTTCAGTGCGCTTTCAAAATCTTTTCTTTCTAATTTTAACTAAACATTAAAATATTTATATTTTACATCGTTAATTATAATTCGATAGATAAAGGAAAATTCTAAAATAAATTCTTAGGGAAACGCACTGAAAAAAAGTCGACTTTTTCTTCTTCTTCTTTTTTTTTTTTTTTTTTTTTTCTTTTATTGTTCTTCATTCTCATTTAATTTAATTTTCTTTTTTCTAATTATATTAAGAAAAATAGAAATTTGTTACATAAACACAGTGATGATACGATATGATTCATTCTCTTGTTTAGCGTATTTGAATAATCGATTTTTTGTAATTAATAAATTTTTCATTATTTTTATATATAAGTAAAATAATTTTATTTCTCATTTTTAAAATTATATTTGTTATTACATAGACTTCTTATGATTTTATTTGTAAAAAAAAAAAAAAAGATGGAATATACCGTAATGGATAGCTGGATATGGGATTAGGTATATTCAATGTAAGAAAATGTTTGCAGCAGGTGATCGCTTATCTAATTTTACTATTTTATTTGCCGTCTACATCTACATGAACTATCTAGAGACGTGTATCGCGTACGAGGGAGAATCAGTAGGAGTGGTATATAGAAAAGATGATTTTTTATTTTGTAGAAGAAAGAAATGTTTTCATATACAGATAATAGACTTATATTTTGTTAAATGAAACGCTGTCAATTGTTCTGACTATTAATAGGTAGATTATCCTGCCTATAATTATAGCAATCCATGTAAACGTATACAAAAGAATACAAAAAGGGAGAAAATTTAAATGCTTCGATTTTTAGCGAGACGATTGTTATTTCACAGCAAGGCCAAAGGAAAAAATTTTAATAATCGAATGAAAACAATATGGACAGAGCAAAATATTATCGGCGAACTGTCGTAAATGCTATGTGCAAAATTTTTACATATTTTTCTTTTTCCCTTCACTCCTTTTGTATTTAAAATTTATTTGTTAAACATTATTTCGCACGCGATTTCCAACGACACGCATTGTCTAAAGTATTTAACTTTATGCAAAACTCTTTGATTTCTTTCATTTTTATTAGTAACATAAGAAACATATCCAGAGAGAGAGAGAGAGAGAGAGAGAGAGAGAGAGAGAGAGAGAGAGAGAGAGAGAGAGAGAGAGAGAGAGAGAGAGAGAGAGAGGAAAGAGCGTGTTATCAAACGATACAGTGATTCATGAAACTGTTCCGATGTTTACAAAAATGCATCTCTACCTATTGTATCTCTATTTACTATTTTTTTTTTTTTTTACTTTTATTCCTTTTCTATACTTCGATAAGCCACAAATAATATATTCACGCAAAATTGAATAATTTTATGAGAAAGAGCATAATCACGAATCTAGGTACACGACCGCTGCTGCTATTCATACTTAAAGTTAAAAGGAAAGAGCAGGATAACAAAAAAAAAAAAAAAAATACAGAAGACAGGGTGGATCGAAGAATTACAAAACTACCTTTAGATTAAATATTAAATTAACTAAATATTTACGGATTAATGGCTCGATTAAATACAATAAAAATGTACCATTGTAAACATACAAAATCGTGGATACATCAAGGACCTGTTTCGATTCTTGATAAACCCTTCTCTTAACATTTTTGGTTAATTCATTCTTGTCTTTTATCGTCTTATTAATTTAATTCTGTGTGTGCGTTTTTCTTGTTTTTTTTTTCTTTCTTTTTTCTTTTTTTTTTCTTTTTTTTTTTCCTTTTTTTTTCTTAACATGTTAGTATTATTAGTTTCTCTCGGGAGAAGAGTTTTTCTTAGAGAAGAGAGACAGATCCTCAGACTAGGCTCGTGTTCTAGCGTAAACTATGAAAAAAAAAAAAAAACGCGAGCAATATCTCGCTATTAAAATTACGAATTAAATTAAAATATACGTCGCGCAACAGTTCAAATCTACGTTCTCTTTCGATACAGTTATCTCATTCATAGGACATTATGCACGTTATGTTACATCACAAAATACGAAATTACATTTGCTTTACATGTCGACGGTATCGCAAAGTAATGCGTTTTTTTTTTTTTGCTCAAACCTTTAGCACGACATTCGTATCATCGTTTCTTCGTATCATCATCCTGTACTTTCTCGCGTTCAAAGGGAAATAGGAAATGGAGGGAAGATAAATTCAAAGATAGATAGTTCCTTTGAAGTCGGAAATGATCGACGGAGATCGTATCCCAAGGAAAGTTTTAACAGGCTGATTCTAATCGATCCGACCTACTTACTTTCTTCGAATCATGTTACGTTTATAAGTAGAATAGAAGTGTGCGTGATCGGACGTTCAAATAAACATGAGCCATCAGAAATGAGTTTTATTCTATCGTCGATGTATTTTTTTTTTTTCCGGAGCTAATAAGTTCGTATATTAAAAAAGAAAGGTAACTAAAAGAGAAAATGAAATTGTAGAGAAAGAGAAAGGGTGGGGGACGATAATCAGAACGTGATCATGCGACTTCTATCATCTAAGAATGGCGTAATACATTTTATACATAATCGCGTATGTGTGAGAATATATATATATATATATTTTATACATACATATATATATATATATATATATATATATATATATATATACATGTATATCATATAGTAAGTCTCTCCGTCAAAGGCACTTGAAAAAAAAAAAAAGACAAAGTAAATGGCACCGTCGGGTTATAGCGCATTACGTTGCGCTCATTATTCCTGCTTTTTTCGTTGTTTGTTTCTTCTATCGTCAAGTCAATTGTTTTTCTTTTTCTAACTCCTATATCGATGATTGAAGCTCATACCGAAATTGGCCATCGCATCGAACTTGTCCCTCTTTCTAGGACATTTACCTTCTCGTCTCATATACTCACCATATTCACAGATAGGTATTGCACATTCGATATTTTGAATACACCTGTAAATATAATAATGTTAGAATTTGATAATATAATAAATCATAGAGCTAAGTCAATATATTCATTTAGAATTTATGATTAAACTTACAATCTGTCGCTCAAAGAAAAATATCCCTTTCCACGTTTCGTTTTGATGCAGTTTTGATTATGTTCGTAACAGTAACATTGGCACTCTCCGTCCGGCGTGATTTTCGGCGTGAATTCCGAGGGACATCGGCACCTATTCGATCATTTATAATTTCTACTTTAGATTTATTTACGTATATCGCAATTTACAATGAATTCATTTAGATTTAATAGACTCACGATTTTCTTGGCGGTGCTCTCCTCATATTTTGCGGCTGCGGAGAGAGCTGATGATGCCGGTAGAATCTCTGCTCGACGGACTTCTCGTTCGTATCGTATTCTATTTTCTCTACACACTCGCATTCCGTGTGATTGTAAAAAGATAATCTTTCAACCACGCTTGTACCAACGATGTTTGTCATCTGTGAAAAGAAAGAAAGAAAAAAAAAAAAAAAGGATATAATTACATTGTAACTTAAATGTCGAATCTTGTCTAATTTTGGTCAATTCATCATTTATACATTAAATACATAGTACGATTTCATGGATATCGCTCGTTCTCTGCGAGTTTTAATTCAAAAATAGGAAATTTACTCGATTAAATCGATTCTAGTAGTAGCAAACATCTGGACGCAAACTGGCGTTTGTTCCAGTTCGTTAATCGTGCTATTTGAACGCGTCGGGTGATGCGAATAGATTCCGGAATAAAATCGTGAGTTGATAAAAAATGTTACTAACGATCGTTCGGTATCACTTCGGTACTAATTGAGCTCAATTAACCTGGCTCTCTCGTTCTGTTCTTATAAAACGAGTGCGAGCAAGACGCAGACGAATAGAGATGATCCGCGTTACGGGGAGTCGCGTTTAAATATGTCTTTAATTGACTTTAATTGCCCTAAGTCAATGTTTGCACGTATATACCGATTTCCGCTTGGATATCTTACGTGATTCGATTATGGCGATTTTCCTTCTCTCTTCTTTTATTTTTACGTCTCATTTCTCTCTGCACTTTTTTTGTTTTTCTTGTTGCTATAATAGTCACTGTTAAATCAGACACGATCGGCAAATTAAACATTTATACTCTCAAGTCATTTCTTGCTTCAATAACCTCAATGAAGACATTAAGAAGGAATAAAGCCTCAGGAAACATTATCCTTAAGTGTCTCGATGAATAATTGTCTTGCTATTATTGGTCTAAAAAAAAAAAAAAAAAAAAAAAAAAAAAAAAAAAAAAAAAAAAAACCAAGAAAGAAAGAAAAAAGAAGAAAAGAGAACACAAAAAGGAAAAAGAAAATAAATCCAAAGGGATCACGAAGATCGTATGATCGATTGCTCGGTTAACTTAGACACGGTACTCGAACGAGTTGTTTGCTCGATGACAATAGGCTAGCGGAACGAAATGCGGTGATCGTAGACTCGAAGGTGCCACCGATCAATCGCGTCACGATTACGTTTATGGAATTTCGTGGTGGGGATGTGGCGATCACGAAACTATTTCGAGCTTGAACCAACATTATTTATTAATCCTGGCGTATCTTGTAAATTATAAAGGAAAGACTAACGAAACTAAAAAAGAATAGAAATCATTTAAAGAACGTGTTCAGAACTTTAAGCGAACTAACATAGCAGTAGATATTTTCTGTCATGGTTATATATTTTTCTTATCATTAAATCGACATCAAGGATAGTCATCAATTTTCGATCGAATGCAATCGGTTTCTTTTCTTAGGTTGTATTTTCTATTAAGTAGATATTTGTTATTCCATTTGAACTTGGTTAAAGGAATAAATGATAATAATGGTGTATTGTCGTTAAAGAACAAAGGGCAGATATTCCGATGCGAATGCATTAAGAGAAATCCGAATAAAAAGGGATACGAGCAAACGAGTGACAAATTACGATTCTGGATTCCGAGGGTGGTTTATTTCTTTTATTCTTTCTTATTAAACGTCTTACATGCTCTCATCGTGTCTGAATCCTTTTCTCTCTTTTTCATTTTCCTTTTTATTCTTGGTCGCTGACAAAGCGCAAAGATCCGGGCAGGATCCTTGCAATACGAGTTGCATCTATAGACGCTTCTTTCTCTTTCTCTTTCTCTTTCTCTTTCTCCTTCTCCTCCTCCTCCTCCTCTTCCTCCTTCTCCTCTTTTCTTCTTTCTTTCTTTTTTTCTTTCTTTCTTTCTTTCTTTCCTTCATTCGTTCGTCCGTTCCTTCTTTCTTTCACGTACATCCTGTCAAGTCGGTACACCAGGATTGAGATTCGCGATCGTCCCTGACGGATAGTCTGGCCGAGAGATCGTGGTCATAAATTTTATGTCCCAGAGACACACGAAGGATAAACTCTTGAAGTTACCTCCATAGTTTCGAATAAATTCTCTGGTATAATGTCTACATAATGTCTGTGGTTATGTAGTAGTTTTCAGAGTACGAAAAATTTTGTATGGAATCGATCACTTTCCGAACTAACAATTTCTGAATTTATTAATAATCGAATGAACTGTTTTCTATTAGACAACATCCATTATTAGGTATAAAGTTAGCTCGGAGCTTGTCGCCGTAAGGGGTTATTGATCTTTTACCATAAGGACGGATTCTCGATCGTTCCTCGAGCCACCCCCATAGTTTGCTTCGTGACAGCCGAAAGGAAGATTACAGAGCGGCTCGAGATAGAAATCGGATCGGTCGAGGAGAATCGAAAGTCTCTCGAATCCGATAACGATCTGAAAGTATTCCGAATGTCAATCGTAACAGGAAGTTAAAGTAGGTACGTACTTATAAAAGTAAGTAAACGAACTTCGATCGGAGATACGATTATTGCTGATTTTCAATGCTTTCTCGATCGAGGAGATAATTTAAAAATTTCTCAAGGAGAGGGGGGGGGTATTTTTCTGTCTTCCCTTTTTTTTCGTTTTTCTTTTTTTTTTTTTTTTTTTTTTTTTTTTAATCGCCATAGTTAAGTACGATGTTTAGGATCGATCGTTTCGATAGATCGTCTTTCGTTTTTCACGAGGGCAAAGATTTCCGTGATTTTGCATAGAACACGAGCTCGTAAAGTTCACGCGGGTTGACTCATGGTAAATGGTGAATCCAGGAATTTAATCCCCGCTAGGACAATCTCCTCCGGGTGGGAAAAGAGCAGCTGACCGGACGGCTCATTAACATTCGCCGTATCTTGCCGGGGGCACCCACTCGTGAATGAAACACAAGAAGAAGGCACGAAATCACGTGCGGACGAGAACGGCGAGCGGTGAACCGTGCGAAGAGAGCATGGCTTCCACTCGGAAGCCTATCCTACGATTTCGACGTTGCTCACGAATTTCATCCTCGTGCCTTCGCAAGGATCGTTCCTTCGTTCGATCATGATCGACACGCTTCGACGACGTTTTCGTGTTCTCTCATGGTAAAATACAAATCGTTTCTAATTTCTCGTTTGTTCGATTGAATATGAACACGGACAATATATATATAACTGACAATATATTTTTAATTTTTAATTATTCGGGTAGTTACTTGAAATTTTTTTTATTATTATTTTTTTTTTCTTCCTTTTTCTTTTCTTTTTTACTTGCGTTTCTCGGTCCTCGATAAGTTTTACTTTATTACGGAAGATACGTTACGATATATTTAAGATATTTTAACGTATAATTCAAAGAGATCGTGATGTATAATCGATGTAATCGTTTCTTTTCGATTTGTCGTTTTTGATCATTGCGATTACTTAAGGAACTTTCTCGATGGTATGTCGGGGGAGATAATATCTCCACTTTGGAAAGTAACCTCGTGGGCGTCGAATCGTGTGATACCAGAAGGAGATTTGATAAATACGACGCGTTTTCCTTACAGCTCGTTCTCACGCGATTCCATCGATTTTTATGCCAATCCGAGACGCACTTTCGCTCTTCCATGAAAACGAAGGAACTTTTCTGTACTTATGAATAATATTTTCTTAACTTCCATTTTCTCCGTATTCTTTCGTTTTATGATATAATAAAGATATACATATCTTCGGCATCGATTTTATCAATTTTAAGAGTAACGCTTTGACTATCCATCAAGAATACCATTTATACGTCAGTCAACTTTAAATGTTATCGTGTCATAACAAATTACATCGAGGAACAGGATAATACGACAAAATTTACGACTGTAATTGCAAGAGGAATGTAGCAATGGAACGAGCGGAATTTAGTTTGAACTTTCATAGAGAAAATGGATGTTCCGTGAGGATGTAAAGACATTTCGAACTTAAAGAACGAATCATCGTAAATCTACGTCGATATTTGACAAATGAAAATTAGAAATGTCAAACGTTCAGTGTCATTGATATTGTATTTTTGTAACTCATTAACGAGATATTAATTTGAGACAGATCCAGATGATGGGATTGTTTTTTGAAAAGTTACATCCTATTACATCCTTTATTGACAATAGAACGTTAAGTTTTCAAAAATTGAACGTATCTTTTGTCGATATATATTTTATTCCGATAGGTCTTCTGATCTGAGATGACGTATTTCACGCGAACGATCCGATACACAAGGATATCAAATATCCAAAGTGTGAGGTCGCATATCTCAAAAGATAATCGAGAGTTTTGAACGAATGATCATCCTTAATATCGGATGAAAAAAAATGAACGATAGAATTTTTATATATCAATATCGAAGATTGAATATGTTACCTGTCCGATAAAATGAATTTTCTATCGATCGGTCTTCAAAACTCTGCCAGAAATTAAGCTTTCTTTTTGTTTTTATCACAAAGAAAGGCAATTAAGAAAGGTAACATGACGTAATTTCATTGGACGCTTTAAGAAATATGCGAATATAGTCCTCTCTTTCGTTCTTTTCAAACGTAACGAATTCCTTATTAATCGACTCGTTCTGAAGGCAGATGAAAGGCTCTCCCAGCAACAATAATTAATTCCTGAGACGTTGAGGGGTAATTAAAGGACGACTCGCTTCGTCATTACACCCACACGTTAGCCTTTTCTTTCTTTGTATGCGGATGGTTACAGAGTGCTGGGATTAGCTATTAGGAAATTCTTTTGCGTCTCGTAGATCTATTCTTCTACCATTGAATATTATTAACTTCTACGATTTAACATGTAAGTTAAGGATAGAAAAGATTCGAGAAATAAACTATGAGAATATTAATTATTCTAGACAGCTACCATTTATTGTTTAGATACCTACACGATATTTCATTCTCTAAACGATGATTATAACTTTTATTATCAATTATTACCTCTGATTAATTATAGTGATATATTCAAAAGTCCTTTTGTAAATAGAATAGATTTTTAATTCTCTCAAACGAAAATCTAAATCTCGCAAGAGCATAATTGGAAGAAGATTATTTTATAAGAATAATTTGGTATTTGAATATCTTCGAGTTGTTTTCAAACGTCTTAATCGTCTTCTCCAAACACAGTATAACGATATATTCATCCTCTTTGTTGCTCAATCGAGACACAACCATCTGTCTCTTTCCCTCTCAGGCTGGTAGTTTTTCAGCGACGCGTGCGTAAGTGTTAAGGCCGATTTGCATGTGATTATTGGTGGGCGTTCCGACGTACAAGATCGAGATCTTTATCGCGTTAGGGTAGCGTTAAGCTCGCACAGGATGATTACACGGGAATTAGCTATCGGGCTCTCTTGGCATTGGTCCAGGTGTTCACCTAGTTTCAACCAAACACGAAACGGAAGCGCGGATATTATCGAGCGATTTACACATAGCCTTCTTCGATTACACGTATGTTGAGTTTAACGTCACGCTTTGAAAAGGTTGCCCGTTCCTTTTCTTTTATTTTATATAGCTCTTTTTATTTATTATTTTTCCTATCTAAATGGTACCTAGCTTCCTCGATGCAAAGGACAGCTTGACAATAATTACAAAGTGAAACTGTGATTGGAATACCTGTTAACATGATTTTAAACTATAATTTCTATGGAAATTATAACATTCTTTTTAAACTTGCACATTCGAGTAGTCGATTTGAGGTGAACGACGATATTACAGTTCGTAATCGTCAGGTAGGTATTTACGTTATTGTGCCGGTACTTGTAGCCGATAATGATCACGATTACGATAGCTGTTCTCCGTAAGGAGAGTCGGTAAAATCACTTTTATCATACGTATCGATCAACCAGAGGGCATAAATCATCTCGTAGATCCTTGTCTTCGGAAACTACTATGAAGACAAAGGATTACAACTTTATTATCGTTTCGTCGACAGCTTCTTCGGGTTTATGATTCGAGTCAAGTTTAGCAAGATAAAATAGTAATAAATCAATATTCGGGGTGATATTAGGTCAGAATCGTGTTAGTTGACGCGTTACGAAGCTTTGAAAGCCTCGGGCTGTAATGTTGATTCGATCGAGCGAACAAGCACACGCACGTAAGAAAGTGAGATAGAGATAGAGGTTCGAGCAGGCGCATTTGCATAGACACGAGGATAGAATTCTGGCTTGTACTATTCGCGCCCATCAGCAATTAACGTTGAAAGATCGTACGATTTCTCAGAATCGATTTATGCGCTCGTCCAATGCTCGTTTAGAGATAAGATTTACGCTGTGGTACAAGGAAACGTCTCGTACATACCTTCATTCGTTATTTTCGTCTTAGAAAGCTCTCCTCGAGAATCGATTTCACTTCTCTATGTCGATTGGGTTAAATCTTCCCCAACCCCTGCCAGATGTAACATAAGTATCAAACGTTTTGCACGTTTATTTATTTTTAGTTAAAACGACTTTTGCTACCTATGGTCAGTCATTATATGTTTGATCGTTTCTTTGGTTCAGCTTGGACGATTTAACGTTCGAATGTTATCATTTTATAAATAATTCTCTGATCTGTAGAGACGTGAGAAAATAAGAACTTATTATATGTCTGCATGAGACATTAGGATGCTTTTGAATATCCTCGTAGAAAGTTCAGGAAGTAGCTTAGAATTATTTGCATCGATATTTGCTCGCAACAATATTTTCTATTCTTGTGACAGGATCTCGATCGTTATTCGAAACAGTTTCAATCATTTTTCTCTTTGAGATAGAGTAGAGGATGTTATTTATTGAACTGTACTCGATGAAATTTTCTAATAAGGAAATAAACTAGTCAGTAACATTCAATCATTATTTCTTTTATATATATATATATATATATATATATATATATATAAAATAGATGGTTTAGATATTTGATTGAAAATCAAAAGTTTTACGTGAAATATTGATTAATGATTACTGTTTTCTTCTTCGTCGTAAGGTGGATAACGATCAGTTCATGCCGGTTTTGTAATTTCGCCGCGTGTATTAATTAACGTTATGTGGCCAACCGGTTAGGTACACTCATGTTGGTTGAAAGTTTACTTGCTACCGGCATGTTGAATTTAACCGTTGACGCTCCCTCGAGAAAGGAACAAGGAAGGAAACCTTCTGTTTTCTACCTAAAAAAAGAAATAACAAAAGGAAGTTCTTTAAACGACGAAAAAATTTAATAAAACGAGAAAGAATGTCGACTTTGATCGTAATAGCACCGATCTATATGTTCAGTCGATTTACCGAATATTTCGATTTTGTTTTTAAGTGGAAGATCAAGAGGATTCACGTAGAAGGAAAGGATCAGAAGGAACGAACATTTCACTCTTTTTGTCTGATTCGCGCGAGGAATGCAGTCAGGAACACGTCCGATGCATCGACGTGCATTCGCGCACGCGTAAGTTGAATCGGTGAGATAAAAAGAGTTTAGAAATTAGCGGAGTACATCGTCGTGAGTTGATTTCCTCGATCCAATGGGATCATTAAGAATCAGTGACATTTTATAATCGAAATTTTCAAATATAATTCTCTACGAATTATTAGAGAGACTTCGAGAGACGAAGTTGAAGATCAAAAAAGAAAAAAGAAAAAAAAAAAACAAGTTTTTAATACAATATTTTGCGAATGATTAATATCTTCTTGGATATGTTCGTTTGAAGTCATTAAGCTAATTCGTTCTTGAAACGAATATTTCGTTCGAAGGCCGTGGGAAGTGTAATACTTTTTTTTATTTATTTGTAATAAAATCGATTCGAAGGGGTGTATCTACATCCGATAGCGTTTTACTCGTTCGACTCGACCGACTGACTTGCCAGCAGAGTCATCTCCTCGATACTGTGTCGACCGTAAAGTATTTCGATTTAAAAGTCAATCGGCGTGCCTCTGGCGGAACCAGTTTTCAGGAATGGCAGAGATTGAGGTGGGGTAAAGAGTTGGTCGTGTTTCAGAAGAGACGTGAGACGTGAACGAAGCACGAGCGTAGAAAAATAAGGAGCTACCGTTCATGGGAACTTTTATGAATGAGAAGAGACCTTAGTATGGCATATAAAATGAATTGATGCTATCCACGAAAGATCAAGAGAAGATCAAAACGCGTATATTGACGTATTATTGTTTAGACGAGTCGTTTATTCAATAAATGGATTTGTAACTAATCATTCGATAAGAGAATTTGTTGAATTTATAATTTATTTATGAGATAAATATAGACATAATGTATCTCAGTCATCGACGCGAAGGGAAATACGAGGAATTTAATGTCGACATAAATTCAACTCGTCGACCGTGCGAACGTCACTTAATCCGTAGCTTACGGCAGGGAAGTAACGTCTCGCGATTACGGAACGGTGACTTAAGTTTCCGATTTATATTGCCGTCAACTATGTATCTTGTACTGATATTTCTCCTCCGCAAAATTTATATATATATATATATATATATATATATATATATATATATTATTTTTTCTTTTTTTTTTTCGTATTTTCTACTCATCAGCAATAGTCGATTTATCGATCAATAACCTTATATATTGCTCATAAAAACAATATTTACTATATATCAGGTCGATCGAAATAATTTCATGCAATTTTGCCAGAAGTAGGTACCTTAAAAACGAAACCTTAATAACGACAAAAAAGCAGCTTATGAGAGAGAAAGGTGCATGTAATCTGTGCGCGGGTGCAACGGCGCATCAAATTTCATCGAATTAGTAGCCAAAGGCGTAGAATCGCGATTATGGTATGCGTGCACGGGTGCACGCTCGATAAATCCGATTTAATGCGATGAAATGAAATCGCAGGGTAGTCTCAAGGAAAGTGGACCATCCAAAGAAAGATTACCAAAGGAGTTTTACGATGATCGTTTGAGGACAAACGTTCATTCGCTTCGAAATATATGTTGGTTGTCTCACAAATCTGTTGATCTTGTGGATCGGCCGATCTACTTGAAGTATCGATCGATACGTTTGCAACCGCCTACTTTAAGGCTATTACTTTCCCACGAGGCGTATTTCATGCTTCGAATAGTCGGTTGGTAACGATAACACGAAGCTGTTCGAATTGCCTCGAAATCCTCGGGTAGTAATCTCTTACTCTCTCGAAGAAAATTTATGGACTCGAATTGTCTCGCACGACGGAAACATATGTTTTACGCGAACGCGAGATAATTGGTGATACCTGGTAGCATACCATTTGTTCTTTACGGATCGTTTTACAAACGATCAAACGAGTAACGAGTCTATCTATCGTAGGTTCTAGATAGTTCGTGGCTAACTAAAAGCACGGAGGATGAAGATATTAACTGGAGGCTGTCGTACCTCAGAGAACTCTATTTAGCGATTAGCATCGGTTTCTTGTATAATTGCTTGAAAGTGAAATTGAACTAGAATTATGCTCCTTTCTTATCTGATAACTTTTACAATCAATAATATAAATTAGTATCATTATTTAATTCTGACGTTTTACGATCAGGTCAAGATAGAAATCAATATACTTTTTCAATAATTAATATTGTCTTCGACCTCATCGAATAAAATTCGATGTATTCCAATATGATCTTCAAATTCGCACAGTTGAGATCCATTGTATCGAAGACGAATCACAAGGAAGTAGTCGAAAGTGGGTCGAAATCGATTAATAAATCGATTGTTAATATGATAGATTCGACGATTTCTTCGAGATATATATAATCCGTAAGCCGTGTTATGCTCGATATAAATTCTCCTGCGGCTCTTGGGGATTTAGTTCTGGCCGTGACAGGAGTATACCGATGAGGATGAGCAAGAGCAAAGACCGTCCGTACAAAATCGCTGGCCATCAAGAAGGATCTAATTACAGGGCACTGCCTCCTGCCGTAATTAATCGGTACGACCCGGAAGATTTATGCTACACTTGTGCAGAAGGGTCTTTCTCCTCTTGTTCAGAGCATGGTGTTTGAGTTTCTTTGGTTACCTCAATCTTTAGATCGATATATTTTTTTTTTTTTTTTTTTTTTGTATTCTTCGATAAAGTTTCTATTTAAGGATAAATACAATTTTCGATGAAATTAATATTTCATATTTCGTTTGAACAAGACAACCCATTGATTTAAAAGGGTCAAAGATTCTCATGAATCGTCAAGATGACGTTTGAACGGATAGTTTAGAGCTTGGAATCCTTCGAGAAGAGACAACCGGTCTAACTGCGCGACCATCCAAGAGAGAAACAATGAGCTTCCGGTAGAGCTTTGCGCTGTGAAACGAGCGACAATGCCCTCATTGTCTCGCCTCGGCTGTATAAAGATGCAAGAGTTTCCTACGAGTATCGTAGCCTGTTAAGACTTTGCAACTCAACTAAATGCAGGCATGATCCTGGTCCACGGTACCACTTCATGATCGCCAGGAATAATTTGTTCGCTCCTGAACGTCGACCCCGAAGCCACATTCCTTTCTAAGAGAGAAGCGAACTACGAGGGGCTCGTGGTGGTAAATGTTAACTCGTTTAAAAGGAAAGGAGAACTATTTTTCTTGAAAAAAAAAAAGAAGAAAAAAAAATAAACAAGAAAAAAGTAAAAGAAATAAATAAAAAACACAAAATATAATCGACTGACTTCGTATTTTACATTTCGATGGATATCGTGAAACTAGTTTTGAAATTTTATCATTCCATCGATAAAGTTTTATGTTGTATGATATCTCAGATTAAAATGCGATAGCCTTCATTCCTGCAGTAACAAAATTGAAATTCCCTGCCACGCGATATGAATGCCTAAGCAGGAATTTAAAGATCGATATCAGTATCGATTATGGTCCCTTTAGTTTTCCTTTCCATTTATTATTCCCACTGTCCCATCGATCGTAAATCATGTTGTTTTTAGTATCGGTGACATTTTACGCCTCCACCGGAGACAAGTCGTCATATCGTCGTACCGTCAAGCCTCGCGATTCACTCGCCGAATGAAAAGGAAATCGTATGTGAGATAGGCAAGAGATCACGATCGAAGACACGGTTGACGTTCGAGGTGCTTTAAAAGCACGCCCGGATAGTCGTAAAACGATCTTAAATGTTGATCTTCCATGATTTATAGAGATCGTAATTCATAGCCCTTTGTGAAGAGTGTTTTAATGTGACGCAAGATCTACGTCTTCAAAGTTCAAAAGGTTAGAAATTCTTTGAGATATCCAGCGAGTCTCTCTAAGCTGACCGTATGCCAAAAGAGAAAGCAGACGAACATTTCGCTGGATTTCCTTTTACGTTCGTCTTCGTTTTTTTTGTTTTTTTTTTTTTTTTTTTTTTTTTCATGGACACATTCGCATTTTTAAATATATACCTTTACTCACTTGGTTACCTTGATTATTCCACGGAACGACTGTAAAGTAAATTTCATAACCATTTATTAAATCTCATGATCGCTCTCCTTGTCGATACATCGATGATATGCATTCTCTGCAATCGTAACGAGCTTCGAGAGAAAATTCTCTGTATAGAAGCAAAGGTTCAGGGACGAGCGATGACATCCGATGATTGCAATAATTCATACGCGATTGGTTAAATAAGCGAGACAGGTGAGCACGATTATGCGAAGTTAAGTGGCAAAAGCAGGGAGATATGAACGTTCGAGCGTAAAAGAGACACGAGAATGGAGAATCGTTGAGTCGAGATTTTAATAATGTCTCTTCATAAATCAACTTCAACGATGTCATGTTTCGACAAAAAAAAAAAGGGCGAACGTAGAGTGGAGTCCATGGGTTGGATCTCGACATGATTTTTTTTTTTTTTTCAATCGGAACTCGTAACTCGAATTTCACAATTGTTTAAAATGTACAGAATATTCCTATTAGTACCATTCGTCGTATTTCTTTGTACGTAATAAAATACATACAAAAAGAATAATAAAAAGAATCATTCTTTACTATTAATTTTCTCAAGTAGTATTAACGAGTACTCACGTAACATTTATATTGCATACCAGGTAGAAGAAAAATCCAAATGGTATAATAAATCGGGCAATCTCGTTAATCAAGGACTAGAAATAATTATCCCGTTATCAAAGAATTGATACTGAATCTTTGACTTTCGTTTCTTAATGGCAGTAGCAGGTCAATGATAAAAAAAGATATATATATATATATATATATATATATAGAGAGAGAGAGAGAGAGAGTCGATACCCGAGATCGAATCGGTAAAGAAAAAATAAGGCTTTTGCCCTTGGTGATCCAGTGAAGTGAAAGCAAGTGTGGTAAGTACATAGATATGTATATATAATATGGCAGGTCTCGAGTTGGGCTCGGCTTTGGTGCTCGCGGAACACTTAAAGGGAGATTATAGGAAAGGGGCCCAAAAGGGGCGTCAGAGTGCACATTTCTTCGCGTACGCACGACGCCGTCATTATCGCCCACGCGCGCTAACTGTACGCGCAATTGAATATCCCTTAGCTGAGGCCTCTCTACGCTTTATACATACGTATACTTACTCATGACAATGTGAGAGGCCTACGCCCACGCACCTGCGCCTGCTACGTGACTTCTCTTCGCTCTTTTATCATTTACAGGACGAGGATTAATTTAAATGCCGCGATGAAATTACCTCGGTGATTTTATCCTATGATTTTTTTTTCTGGTGATACCGCGTCAAAGTGCCATACGTCCGTTTCATTGGAAAGATTACCTTCGTCTATCTCTTTTTCGTAGAAAAAATTCGAAGGAATAATTGGTATGATTATTTCAATCTTAATCTATCAGGATCAAATTTTTAATCTTTTTTTTTTTTTTTTTTTTTTTTTTTTTAATTTTATTATCGGATTTTCAGTTATTATCTTTAAACACGTTATCATTCGTGGATCATAAACAAAGTATCGAGTTAACTCAAACAGGATTAAAGTAGTAGCATCTAAAAGTCTCCTTTCGTAAATATCGTAGGTGGATGAGAAAAGATCTAGGAAAGACGTGGGTGGATCTGGTATTATGGATCTGACGCCATAACGAAACGACTTTGAACGTGAAAAACAAAATATCAGTTGCAAAAGAGAGGAAGATCGAATAAAATCGGCGTAGGAGTTACCGGTCATCGGCGTCAAAGGTCATTGCGCTTGCATGATCTTTTTTTAGAAATCAGAAACGATAGGTTCGCGCCGAAGATAAAGTCCATTGTACGATTTAAATCTAATTCGCGTTATAAGCAAAAAAAAAAGAAAAAAAAAAAAAAAAGAAAAAAAAAACAGAAAAAAAGGAAAAAAGAAAAAAAATTTCAAGTCTAATTAGCCTCCACTATGTTTTAATTCATAGCGAGGATCATTTGCATAACCGATCATCGCGCATAGCGAGCTTTCTTACAGCATGATTCATGTCTGTTCTACGTTCTGGAAAACAATGGTGACCTCTGATCGGCAAAGTGCCATTAATTGAGGATAACATGTCGTCATGGACGTCTGGTAAGGTGCTAGTCTTGTTCTTTCTTCCTACGAGTTTACGTTAACGACTCTGAGGATCTATCTGGGGGCGATTGGTTCCAATGAATGATTTCATTCATTGCGCCTTACGAAATTCCAAAGGTTAATTATGTTAGGATTGTGTTATTTCAATTCGATAAAAATAATAATTTTCATTTATTACTCTGACTCGACACTTCACAATATGACATCTCATTCCTGATTTCTTTCGTAATTAAGTTAAAATATTTACTATTTAATTTAAAATAGCTTATTCAGAATGCTCATTCGAATCGATTTTACGGTGTGAATTGTGAAAGGAAAACTTTTCTCGTAGAAGGCATTGAACGTGTTGCTCCGTTAGATGATTCTCGAGTTTCCCTTCTCCTTCTTATAGCATCAGTGAGAGCATATTGGTGATAGTTAATTCATGATATCGAAGCGTTTAATAACTCGCGTTATTGTCGATGTGTTCGGCGAAGTCACGCCTTTAAATTGCGTTTGTCCTCGGTATCGGTCTCTCTCTCTCTCTCTCTCTTTCTCTCTCCCTCTTTTGATATTCCAGCATTGTCCTGCGGCGAGATAAGATAGCAGATTTTGATTATATGTGGTTGATTCACGCCTGCCTTCTCAGGGTCATTGACAGTTGTTCCTTCATAAAGCTTCAAAATATCACTGCGGCATCTTCGTTCGCAATTCCGCGTAAGGCAATCGCGATCGCGATTACAAAATTTATATCGTCCGCGCGACAAGGATCTCGTTAACATGGACCAAAGGTTAGCTCGTACGTTCTTTGGATGCTGCTGTAAGCAACGTAAGAACGTATTCGTAGAATGGAACTTACAATACTTGCATGTTCTGTTTATAATAATTTTTTATAAAAAGACCTCAAGTACAAGACGCGTATTTTATATTCCGTGCTTTGCGATTTTCCTACATCGAATGACGTCATTGTTTATATAATACGACGGATAGTGTTCATGATTTCTCTCTCTCTCTCTCTCTCTTTCTCTCTCTCTCTCTCTCTCTCTCTCTCTTTCTTTTTCTCTTTCTGAGAAGACGAAAATATTTTTTTTCAGTAATATTATTCATGGTAGTCGAAAGCTCAAAGATTTACCGTCGAAAATAAAGTTGTATCTTCGTGGCAGGTATGCATAATGCGTATTCATTTCAAAATTTTAAATTTGACATGAGCGTTCAATTAAACTTACAACTTCGTTTCCTGTTGTTTTCTCGATGATAAAAAGAATGCCGGTTTATCTTGCGTATTCGTATTCGCAAATTCTTACTTATGCATAATGCAACGACCGGATTGAACGAGATGTCACGGATAATTTTTTCTTTTCGAGGAAAAAAAGAAAAAAATAAGTTTGAACAAAAATGTCGGAGTTAGTGTCTATCATAAGACGTATTTATTTATATTGGATTAATTCATGCGTTTTGATTTTTTTGTTTTTGTCTTTCAGATTATTCAATTATTTAAGAATAATTAATATAAACTCGTTCGTTGTTTTATATATCAGGATAAGAAAAGATTGATAGTATCATTGGATAGTGTCATAGAGAATAAAATAAATGAGAAATAAAAGAAAATAAAGAGACGTTCTTGAAGCGAAGGCGTGTGTCTCTACGATGCTACGCGCGGATGCGAGCATTATTATACAGCGACAAGTGAATAATTTTACGGTAAACCTTGCTATAAATTAGTCGGTCCCCTCGTCGTTGTTGTCGGCTCTCATCTGCATGGCGCCGCGTCTTGCATAACATATAAATTCGCAAGCGGCGATATTCTCAACAGTTTTTTCTCTCTCTCTCTCTCTCTCTCTCTCTCTTTTTCTCTTTCTGGTTTCTTACGTTTTTAAATTCCAAGATCGATCGTCGGACGTAAAACCGATAATAAAACTCGTATAAAAGGATGCAGATCGTAACGTTCGACAGACGTCGAGCTTGAAGTTTCCTATCCTTCATCGATAGTTTAGAGGAGAATAAAGAAGAAGAAAAAAAAGGAGAAAATAAATTTTGCGGTTTTCTTTGTAATAAAAACGATTCTATTATCCCGAGATAAAAAGTAAGAAAGGAAAAATTTTACGTCGAATAGGTAATTTCTAAATAGATGCGTTGATATTTTAATCGACCGACATAGAAACTAAACGGGATCGATCGTGATCGTATTTAACCGGTTTTAGATCCCAAGGGCAAAGTCGATAATGAAGGAACACTTCCGATCATCTAAACATACGTAACTTCCTGTTATTAATCGTTTAGATCAAGGATTTATGACTTTTTATATTTGCTACTATCTTTTTTAGTTAGACCTTTTACGCAATGATTAAAGGATTTTTAATTGATTTTTATACATTTTATTTTTAATTTAAAATTTAAAACAAACGTATTATTTGTGAATTTTTTTATTAAGTTTATAACTTGCTAAAAAGTTTGTGCAACAATGATCTACGTGATCGTAAAAATTACGGATTAAATTGGTTAAAATCGTAAATGGTTAAATACGTTTCATTGGATCATTAAAAAAGATATCATTGTAAGAATTGAGATAGTTTAAATGTTATACGTTTAAGAACTTGCTTGTTCGAGCTGGCATCTGTTAAGCTGGAACGTCTATCGTTCGATGGAACGGTATCGCCGATTTAGAAATCTACTGAAGCAAGGAGTTCACACGTTCAGGCTAATCGGACGCGCGCGCGTGCTTCGAGCGACATGGTAGGTGCTAATTAGTCATTCCGTGGAAGAAACCTCGAAACGTGCAGCGCCTTACTTCAAACTCGGTAGTCCTCGGTAGTGACCATTAGTCGTGTGGAAAGGTGCAGCTGATAAAAATTCCTTAGAGATGACAAACCGATGACGATGCTTCTGGGAGTTAGTTTTATTCTTCCTCTTTTTATTCTTCATCTTCCGTGTACTGGTTGGTTAATCCTCGATTCTCGAGGGGAACGAAGATTCGTCCCGCACGCGATATTACGTGAGCTACCAAGCACAAAATTTTTCTTTCTTACGTCTACTTACGTCTGCGGTTTCGCGGGTAGTTTCTGTCTCCGTTTTTTTTATTTTTTAACACGTACCGAGTTCCAACGTAAACGACAATCAACATCGTTAAGAAGAAAAAAAGAAGAAAAAAAGAAAAAAAAAAGAAAGAAAGAAAGAAAGAAAGAAAGAAAACAGATCTTTAACCAATTCTCTTTTTCGAAGATTTTCCTTCTTGGTTATCCTCGTTGCTGTCAGTTTGACACATGTCTTAAACGTTTCTCATAAAACAGGTTCTTAACGACTGTCCTCGCAATCATTTGCATAGAATCGAATAAAGGCTAGATGTCTCGTTAGAAAAGTTTCTCAAGGTTATTAGATAGATACAATATCGTATGTACATATATAGAGTACTATTTCGTGAGACAAGTTTTTCTACTTCGGTTATACAGATAAAAGTAATTTAACGTCTAACTTGTTAAAGAATTTTCCAACACCTTCGAGAGTGGACGATTGCGATCTGGTTCGATAGGAAGGCGCTAACACGTTCACACGAGGGCGTATCGATAGTGACACGTTCGATTACTTTGACCAACCCGTCCACTCGCATTCTCCATACTCGGGGTAAGTGTACTTCGCAAGGTCGTTTTTTCGTAGACCAACTTAAATTCTTATTGCTTGTTATTGAAGTGGATGTACATAAGGTATATACGTAAATTTACGAACTTAATCAAGCTAGTCGTAAAATTTATGACTAGATTAATAATAACTTTGCTAAATAGTCGTTGGTAGGAGTGAACGTATCCACGTACTTGTTTTAAGAAGGAATAAAATCTTTTATAGCAGATGATTAATCGATAACGTGTCATTAACGTTGCTACTAGGTGTCGAAAAACTTGGACGATGATCATAAGAAAAGATCAATGCTCGCGGAAGATAATACGATAATGATAGACCATGCCATAATTTATTAGGATCAACCTTCTCTCGACGTACGTTAGATCGTAACAGTAAATTCCAATTTGGATCGATTGCTTGAATGATATTTTTCCTTTTAATAGCGATCGTGATCGTTCAGAAATCGGCTCGTGTGCCGTTATCGTGCTCCTTACGTGACACGAATAGTGTCGTTCAAACGAATTCATTGTCAGGTGAATATCATTTTTAAATATTGGAAAATATATGGAAAAGAATTTATCGTCATTCGCTTTCTCTTTTTATTCGATGATGCAAAATAATTCTTATCGAATTCATCGCAATCATGATCGTAGTATTATTGAAGATCGGTAACTCTTGATAACTATACCAGTAGTTTCGTTCTTCACGGAAGTAACTACGGAATAGTGGACCTTCTGCACTCGGACCTCGTTAAATCGTTTCGCGAACGATTCGTGCCGTTCGACAGGCGAGAATTATCATTCTAACCGGCGGTTAGGTTAGCGTGTGTTACTGGCAAACGTAGGTTCAGGGAACTTGCATGGTAGCGACTGTAAACTTACAGTAGGTAGGTTAAAAGCATCGTTTAGATATATTGAAAAAATTCATGTAATTCACCGACGTTAACAGATCAATTTAGTATGACTATCGTCAAATGTCCTAGTTAACTTGTAGGAATTATCGCTACTTAACGTGCTTGTAAGTTAACTTGAATGAGTTTCTATTTAAACAAAAATTTCATTGATTTGTATAAATAGTAAATAAAAATTCCTCATTCAAAATACTTTTTTACGAAATTCTGTCACATTTGTTTTGGCTTAGTGATTTTCAAGAGTCAATTCATCTAATAAGCTATGACATTTAGAATATTAGGCTTATTCCTTTCTCTCTTTCTCTCTCTCTCTCTCTCTCTTTATTTGAATTATGAATGTACCCTAAATGAACGTGCGCAGGCGCAACCTTCCTGTTTCGTACGTCGAACCGGGTAGTGAGAGAACAAACGATGACGAACGACTCTCCTGGCCATTCTTAAAACATACGAAATTTATCGTCCTACACGTCCGTCCTTTCATATTATAGCTTCTCTCAAGTCTGCCAAGAGAAAGATGCTCCCATGAGCAAAAATTCCTTTTTTTTACTCGTGTCGTATTGTATGCAGATTCTCTAGTCTAGGATAATCCTTCCTTCTCTAGAAGTAATAAATCTATTTTTACTGGCACGTTAAATACATCTCCCGTTTGTAGTTAAGCCTAGATACTAGACGATTAACGATATAAGTTATTATAAGATATTCTCGAGTTTCATTGATGAGAAAGATTATCCAATAGAATTTCAAGGTTTTACTTACGAAAAATAATGTGAAATTTATCGAACAAGAAGTTGCGAAAAGATAACAACGAAGAGTAATGTCCCATCTTAAAGTTATTCGTAGGTGTGGTCGATCAATGAAAAATGATCCTTCGATCTCTCGCACGAGGCAATCCTTTTTCAATAGATACATCCTTTAAATAATCTATTCTCTATCTTCATCGTAGATCTTTAAGTTATGTAAATAAGACTTAGAAACGTTTATCATAGTTTATTCGTAAAATATACTATCGTATATATACATCACGAAACGTTTAAGTATTGGATATTCTGTCATGATTAGTCTCAATGAGGCAATAGATCGATCTAAACTGATTAGAGGAGAATGATAGTACGAAGATTTGAGAACCCCTGTATGGTAGGAATCTGACGGTAAATTACGAGCTGCACGAGTCTATCTACGCAGGATGTCCAAGCTGCGCAGGTGGTCGAGTCGAACGTCTAAGAGAGAAAGAGAGAGAGAGAGAGAGAGAGAGAGAGAGAGAGAGAGAGAGACGTACGACGAAGAAATTACGAGAGACAATCGATTCCTTTTTATCCGGGCCATTGATAAAGGACCTCGTGCTATTATGGAGAGGAAAGATAAAAGGACGAGATGAATGCGCTGTAGGGTGATTCGTTTTACTGGAAATATATGGATAATGTATATAAAAGACGGAGACGTTTATAAAGTACATACATACAGGAATTATTGTACATACGCGTGTTCCGTTTGGTAATTATTTATTAAAAAGTATATAACGTTCTCTCTTTTTTCGTACAAAAATTTCACGATGGAAGACATCTCATTAGTTTTCACGATTTCGTCGATTTCTTTTTGAATCGTATGACGCCATATGCCAGACTTTTGCAGTTAATTTGGATTTTTTATTATATCTTTTTTTTCTTTTTTGTTTTTTTCATACCTCCGAAAATGACGTCTACGGTATAATTTTATTGGCGGTAACGAAGTGAAAGCTGTTCGAGCTCTCGCGTCATTTTAACGATCGATAAATAAACAAATCGCTTGGACGATGAAGGAAAATGGATCCAGTTTTAATCTAAATCAAAGTTTTGCACTTTAGATTACGAACCGGCCTTGGCGAATAGAGTCGCTGCTTTCCCGTTTCGTAAGCGAAGCTCGAAAGAAAATTGTGTGGGACGTTCTTATTCTGCAGTCATTAAGACTAATTGATGAATAGTTCCACGATTTCCTTGACAATTACGTTATCTTCGTTTTCTAATATATACGATCAAAGTAGTTCGATTGGAGGCTGAAACAAAGGAGCGAGAGGAAATATATTTAAATTAATTTATTACGTGATTTATTACGTTTTTTTACAATTTTCAAATCGGATGACAATGTCTTGATAGGATGTATTTCCTTTCGAACGTTAAAGATATTTATCGCAATTAATATTGAACATACATACGTCGAGTTAAGTTCACGCAATGAAATATAATCAATTTCAAATCGTCTTATAATATCTCTCGTCTGATTTCTTAGTAATCGTTACATCGCTAATGATTTTTTATGTCTCTTTCGTGGAACCAACGATCGACTCATGATCGTTGACGAGTGGACGTGGCATAAGTTGCAACTCGGATCGCATACGTCGAATGGTTTTATGCAAATCCATACGAGTTAAGAGTTACGAAAGCCGAGGACGTTGGGGTAAAAAGAGAAAATAGGAAGGCCCGTTCGATTGTGTGTTCCAGAAAACACACAACTTGTTTTTGAATTTGACTTTTAACCACGATGATATCTTCTTTTTTGACATTTTTCAACTTTTATTATTATTCTCTATTTCTCTCTCGAAGACATTTTATTTGTCTTCGATCGTTCGACAAATAAAATGTCTTCGTCAATTCCAATTTCATACGATGACTCCTCGTGGTCATTATGCTAATATCTAATTAACCTTTCGAAATGTTTGCCTGTTAAAGAGTATCACCACCGACAAGCCACTCATTTTAAGGTGTTAATGATCATTCCCGCCTTAATTGACACCTTACGATTATACGCATTAGTTGATATTTCCATTTTTATTATTGGAATACATGTCAGATTTCACGCTCGACTCTTATCTGTTTTTAAAAAAGATTAAAATTTCTATCGAAGTTGTAAGATTTGAATGTTCTTTTCTTTTTTTCTTTTTTCTTTTTCTTTTTCTTGAAGAGCGATATAATGTTTCGAATTGAAATTAATTTGAAAATAAACGTCATGATCGGTTATTATCGCGAGTTAAATTGAGTGCAAATGCATTAAGCGTTTCAAGTAGTTTCATTTAGCGATACCAAAGGCAGACGATCTTCTTAAGTGCTTAGCTTAAAATAAACCTTGCCTGTTTGAGAGTTTGGTATAAACGTAAGTTCACATAATCTGTATCTTATTAAGAAAATTATGAAAATGATTATGTTGTTAGGATATTAAAATTATCTCATTGAAAAAGTGCAATATACGAATATGAAAGTATCATCAATGCAACGTGCCAAAGATTATGCTGGAATACTAGTGAATCCTTGTTGCGTTTGATTTACCGTTTAATAGTTTTCAGAAGCAACCGAGCATAGCCTCTTTAAAGTTAACGAGCTTACAAATAGCACAGGGCTAGTAGTAAACATGCAAAATTTTATTAACCATAAAGTCATACTTCTTTGAATCATCCTTTAGAATAGATTGAACTAGTTTAACGTTAACTATAAGGATTTTGCCAATGGTCTTTATTTGATTATTTTAAAATTTACATTAATCTTCTTTAGAAACTTTGGCCTAAATTCGATTCTAAATTTGTTACTAAAACTTTCTCGTAAGCAAACTTTAGAATTTGTGTTGAAACGTATGTGTTCAACAAAGTTGTTACACCACTGATCATAAATTATAGTAGTGTAGCGTTGAACTAGCGATCGTTTTCATTGACTGAAGCGATGTGAGTATATCAGATGGGAGCGGAGCCATTGCACTCGTTTGCGAAGAGACGCATCGTCAGACATTCTCCGTCTCATACGCTCTTATAGAGTATATGTGAGTCGCGTAGGAATAAGAGAGCTTTCGATATGCCAGTGCAGCATAGGATCACGCACGTACCCTACGTACGTTCGAACAAAAATAGAAATAACACGGTGCTTAGCATGAGAGAGCATGTCTGCTGTGTACGCGGTGAGATTATCGATACCTGACAGCTGACCCCGTGAGGTCAGCACGAGTAGGCGAGGCCTCCGATGGTGAAACGGAAAAGGAAGTCGTGACTCTCTTGGTTCCTTCCTTCTACCATTTTATTCTTCTTGTCTCGACTAAGAAGATCGCTTTGAATCGATTGTTTTCTTCATTCTACGATGACGCACACGAAAGGCAAACTTTTATCGTCTTTTAAATTCTTTTAACATTTTTCTTTTTCTTTTTCTTTTTTCTTTTCTTTTCTTTTCTTTTTTTACTTCGTAACAAAGAAATTACTCTTTCGATTACGATCCCACGTTCCAAAAATTCATAAACATATTAAAATCCTATAAACTTTATTTATAAAATTGAATTTCCACGAATATCGTTGTGTAAGAAGATAATATTTTCTTTAATTTCATTTCGAGTTTATTCAATTCTTTCGATTCGATTTCCGACCTCTATGATTTATTATGACATAAATCCAACAATGGATCCCATTCAAATCTTACAATTAAAGTCGAACAAAGGGTTTGGATTCTGAATGATTGTTCAACGGCTAGTCGTGTGTCTAGGATTGTTCGAACAAAACGCGCAGTCAGGTAGCGCAGGTAGGTATTATAGTGAATGTTACGTGTGAATACGAATCAATTTGCGCGGTACTCGATTATGCTTTGATAGAAGTAGAAAGTCTATTGAATAGATACTTGCTAAGATATAGATTTTCTTCATCTTTGATATAAATCTAAGTACTTACATGCTTTTATTCATCCGATAGGACAATACAATTGTACATTGTGTTGACATTAAATGGTAATCCTCAATCAACAGATCAACCTCAATAATTCGTCGATAAGAAAACGTTAATCAAAACGTAGTTGTGCTATATTTAAAAAGTAAAATCTGTGACCGAATCTAAGAGGATTAAATCGATAATAAGAGTATTCGTTGACTTGACATTTTTTTGCCGGCACCTGTCAAAAGATCACGCAAGTTCAATCAGGTGTAATCCAGGAACACTATCCAACTTGCCATTAAAACGACGGACGTGTTCGTGTTGACATAAGAAACCATTCACGTTGGACAGAGACATCGTTAATCTTACTCGAATGGTACGTGGACTTCCAGAAACGAGAGGGTCCAACATCCCAGGGTCTTCTGGAAGCGGCCAGAGTGGCGACTCAAGAAAACCATTAGAAACGATAACTAGGTCTTCCCCTTTTTGATTGGGATCTACTACATTCCGTAAGAATGTTACATATCCTTCTCTTGGAATAACCTGAACGGAACACACAGGTGCACTGGGATCTTTTTACTCGCCTAACAAGTTTTCAAAGCTTGCTGTAGATTCCGGAATCGCTGGTCCAGATTCTGAAGCACGAGTTGAGTCATTATCTCGAACTAGAGAATGTACAATTCGTGATACATCTCTCTCTCCCTCTCTCTCTCTCTCTCCCTCTCTCTCTCTCTTTCTTTCTTTCTCTCTTTGATGTAACAGATACAAATGTTGCTCATATATCTAATGTACTATCTAGAAACAATTTGAGAAAATCCAGAGGCTCAGAGAGAGCAGAGAATATATGCCGCTTTCAACGGGGTTATAATATTCGTTCTTAAAAAGATGGTAACTGAAATGATTCGTCGCACGTAATTCGTCAGTTTTAAGGAGCCTTCTTATGGTCTCGTATTCCTCACGGCTTCTGGAAGCTTTCAACGGTGATGTACACGCCCATTTTGGCTTCGTTTTATACGAAGAAATGGATAAAACAATGGTGAGTAAGTCTGAGACGAAAATGTCTCCTCCTTCTCCTGTTCTTCGTTGCTTCGGTCGCACTACCGTTGCTCGGCATTATAATTCTTGGCAGCGTTAAGGCCGCTCGTTGCAGCTGCTAGTCTCGTCAGTCCCTTCGAACTCGTATGCTTTTCGTATTCGTGAGTGTTGCACAAGGGAAATCGACCATACTGGATACATTTCGATCGAACAAAATCGTTTCAGTAATTTCAGTAATTTCGTTGAATCAACATATTCCTTCCTATTATTGTTTCTGCGAAACCATGAATATATAATACTTATCAGAATGATCATCACGTTTCATTATAGATTTAGAAATTGTTTTCTTCTTTGTAATCACTTTAGAGGGTTATGTTCCAAGGTGTTGCCTGAATGTAGAAAGAGTTTCAGAAAAACCGGGAAAGCGACGACAATATGCCCTGTAATACTCGCCCCACTTTCTCCTAATTACTTATGTCTTCGGCGTAGGTGCATTTAGTAGAATAGTTTTAAACGTATTGTATGCGGGATAATAGAAATGTTTTATCGATTGTCGAGTTACTTTTAACCAGTCTAACCTCGGCCTCTCCCCCCACTTTCTTCCATTCGGTATTTTAATGTCTTTCAGACGAGAGGGTCGTATGAAAAGCCGTCACTAATTGTGGCCTGAAACTAGTACAGCACTTTGAACGTCTTCGCGATAACTAATGGTGCTAGAGCATAAACATCAAACAGATAAAATGGATCCTCTTTGAAAGAGAAGAACCGTAAAAGATAGATAGATGATTGTTGTGTAAAAAAAAAAAAAAAAAACAAACAAAAAAAAAACAAAAAAAAAAAAAAAAAAAAAGAGAAACAAAAGAACAAAAAAAGAAAATTAGATTAAACGTCGAGTCGTTTAATTTCATTACTTATGGCAATTTTGTTTCCCAATGATTTCTTTCTTTTTTCTTTTTTTATATATGTATATATATGCACTCAACAGAATATACGATACAAGTTAGCAATAGCGTCTCGTCGTTGCGATATGTCGTAAAAATGTATTATGTCGTAAAAACGTCGATAGTTAATGTAAACGAAGGAAGAACGAGGTGACCGAGTTGTCATACGTCAATACGATAAACTCGTTTCATTCCATAGTAATCGTCGCTTAAGAATTCCACGTGGCCTTTTATCTAACGCACAATTCTCACCTTTCACTCGACAAACGATCTATAGGAGGACATAAAAGGAACGGCATTAGATCGTTGCCACGTCAATTAATGTTTATCACTATTCGACAGGCATCGTAATCGTAAATTTTATTATTTCTTAAACTTTTGAAACGTATCATTGTTGACTTTATGAACTTCATGTCTAGCAATGGTATGGTCATTTATTTCGTAAATGATAGTTTTTCTTTTCCTTTTTTTTTTTTTTTTGGATTTTAAAAGAAAGTTACGATTTACTAAGTTTCTTAAAATAAAAAGAATATTGTGTGGTCAGAAGCAGAAATCGTTCATGCGGTAGAACGCAGACATTATCGTGGAGTTTACCGGTCAGGGTAACTTAACTCGGCCAGGTTGCTTCTTTAATTTTGTGTATGCCGACCAACGGGTAGGTACCCATTAACGACCATTTCGAAGTATCTCTTGGAAAGTACAAGAGAAAAGGGACGGTGGACGTGCTTGTTTTCGTGGTAAGATTTTTAGCGAGCTAAAGGAAACACGCAAATTCGATATGCCAATTTATTTAGAGAATTTATAAGATTCTTTTTTTTTTTTTCTTTTTGCGTTATTTTATATCTAATCCCTCGAAGTAGAAATTTATATTATTGTTGTATCGTCTGTCATCAAATTAAATAGAGATATCAAATAATTTTGAAGTATCGCGTATATTCTTATACAAAAGATTTCTGATTAACAGCACTTTCAGAAGTGACTTTGACTTGGAATTGTACCAAAAGTCTACACGTGCCACCGAGTAAGGATCGTACGATTATAGTAACTTGAAACATCTTGTAAAGAATTTTCAAGCTCACGACGGCTGAGTCTTACGAGAAAATACTGTCTTCAGTTAGCAACGGAGTGATTCGGTCTAAAGGAAAACGACAAACATAACGTAGCTTTTATTTTTATCAAATATTAATGAATATTAATAAATTTATATGAATTTCGAAATTTTCCAATTGAAGTATCACACGATTCTAATTAAAATCCTTACAATTCATCGTTGTAATACATGTTTGTTCGGAATGATTTTCACAGACACAACGTAGTCATATCAGACGATCGTTTTAATCGAGGATAACGTAAATGTTTAGAACATACTTACTAGTGAGATACTTCTAATCTATTTTTATTTACGTATACGCTTATAGAGTTCGAACGCCAGTCATTTTCATTTAAACGTACCATCTGTACAAAGTTTGTTTTCGAAAACGTTTGAAGTACGAGACCATTGACGGAGTAGATATGTTAAATCAATGACTATCCTTGTTGTGCGAGTAAATCTTATGGGATTTTTAAAAATTATTAGTAAATGAATCGTTTTGATTGAAAGTCTTCAAAATTTATAAACGGAATAACTAGAATGGTTTAAGAAAATCTTCTGGTAATACAACTACGTATATTTTAGATTCAATTAGACCTTTTCACGAATCTGGGTGATCCCATGCATCATCGTATTTCGGTATCCCGGAAGTAGATTTTTCATTTTGCCATAAACGTCAGATTAGAGTAGCTAACATCTGTTAACGCTGCCATCGGCATAGTTCGATTAAACGTCGATAAGAATAGAATAAAAAAATAAAAAAGTTGATTATTTATGACTTAGTTCGCGATCACGTTAGTCTGGAACGAACTGGTAAACTTAAATTTCACTTCGATTCTCAAACAGTAACAACATGCTCATTCTCGAATAATCATTTCAAGTTATCGAAACGGAGTCTCTCCTCGGAATATCTATTGAAAGTTTACGGGTTTCTGGAAAAGGCTTTAACGATCGTCTAACGTTAACCCAGTTACTGTATCTGCGAGGGCGATTTGCGATATAGCCAACGAGGAACACTATAAATCAGCGTATTTCGGTATCGCGGAAGCCAAGCCACCGGTATTTATATAACTCGACGTTCGTGCTGCGCGTCGTGAGGAACGAAATGCATCATTCTCCTCTCTCTTTCTCCTTTTCTCTCTTTCTCTCTCTCTCTCTCTCTCTCTCTTTTGAGGAGAGACTCTCTTTGTCGATCTCTCGCCTAGCTAATGTGAGATCTTTGTAGCTCATTGGTGTCTTGTACACGGTCACCAAAAGGCTGCACGCGTTCAAATTTGATACCTAGCCAAGTGTGGTGTCCGAACTCTATGGACTGACTAACTCGAAACTCGAATAATAAACTTATTCGTATGAGAGGAGAACAAGGATGACGAGTAGGTTGTTTCTCGGATTGTTCCTTTTCTTTCTCTCTCTCTCTCTCTCTCTCTCTCTCTCTCTCTTTTTGTTTATATATTATCATGGACAGATGGTGGAACACGATAATTGCGGACAGGAATTGGAGCGTTTCGTCTCGTCGCGAGCAAAAGTGAAAGAAGAAAATCAGTTTGTGCGTTCTTTAAAGGATCGGGCCGATCTTAATGACGTTACGGATATCCGATTTTCACATTTCGTTCATTAGTCACGAAAATTTCGATTTGCACGCTACAAAGAGATAAGGATCATTAAGAAATTTATGGCGATCATGTATATACGTGTACTCAGTGAATTTGTGATGTAACTAGAAATCGCCATTGGATTTCGTTTTATCGGTATGGAGCATTGAAAAGTACAACATATCCTATTAAATTTATCGCCTTCTCTCTTGTAGTAACACCAGTGACCCCCAGCAATCCCGTATCCGTACATTTATCACAATCAGTACTCTTGATTGGTCGACCATTTGCACGTGGGTGTATCGAAGAGAAACGGAGATATCGTGCGATCTTTGTCGAGATAAAGAATATCGCATGGAAAGTACACGCCTTCCGCTTTGCATCTAATTAATGCCTTTCTACGATCAGGAAGAATTCGAAACATTTTTCTTTACCACCTGCCTTCATCGCGATGAAAAGTGTTAACAAATTTTTCCAAAGACGTTTTATGATACCTATCGAGCATAGCGAAGTAAACTTTAATACGATCTAACGTATCTCTAATACTTTGAATCCCATTCCTTTTTTTTCTTTTCTTTTCTTCTTTTTTTCATCACATTCATTCATTTTCACACGCTGCATTACCGTATCCGTTTGCACGCGCATATACGTATGTACCCTCGTACGTTAGATATATATCCGTAATATCGGTTCGTTCAACTCTGCGTAAGGGCGACCAAAAATAATTTCAGATTCGAGCTTGCCGTATCTTTATGCTCGAAGACAAACTGACCGAAAAATTTTCATTATCAATTAAAAGGATCTTATATTCTCAATCGTGATCTTGTTCATTAATTTGATTGAAAAAAAAAAAAAAAAAACAAAAACAAACAAACAAAAAAAAAAAAGAAAATAATAAAAAATAACGTATAAGAAAGTGTACCGGCAACGTTTCGTATATTTTAAGTGATACCATGTGACCGATTCCAACTGTGAGTCACTGTACGTCGAAAGACTCACGACGGCCATCCGGTGTGAAAGGAACTTTACGATAGCATACGTCGAACGTTAAATTCCTGACAGCCCCTACCGTACTCTTTTCTTTTTCTCCCTTTCTTTCAATCTTACTCTTTTTCTTTCTCTTTTTTCCTGTTTATAGTAACGTCTTTCTTTTTTTTTCTTCTTTTTTTTCTTTTTTTTTTTTTCTTTTTTTTTTCGTCGGCGAGCTTGGAGTGCCAACAAATGGCGTCTTCACGCCAAGAACAAACAGCATGTTTTGTACCAGGGTTATTTCATCTAAGACCGATGAATCGAACGTCTCAAAGTGTCGATTGACGTGCGTGCTCGAGCGAGACGTTTAAAAACTCCCGCGCACGTATCTTTGAATGCGGCTCGGTGGTTTACAAGGAAGAGCATTAAACTACTGCTGACTTTTACATTTACGACGTTAGACCGATCGTATCTCGAGCAGCAAGTAAAAGTGTAAAAACTTGGATGGTTGATATATTTTATGTGCAAATTTATATATTGCCACACCTACTATCGGAGGTCCATCTTTCGATCGATTTTGCAGTGATTCGTAGATCGTGATTCATAATAGATTTTCATTCCTAAGAATATAATTTTACAAATTTTCATTTTTGTTTTTTCTCTGTTTTCTCTTTTTTTCTCTTTTCTTTTTTTTTTGTTTTCGTTTTCTTTTTTTTTTTTTTTTTTTTTTTCGTGAAAACTGATATTCGTTTTCTCGAGTCTACTTCATTACAATTATTTTCGTATTTGTATGCATCAGCATATTTGAATCCGAAAAGACTCGACTACGAACTTATGCTAATGTCGTGTACGGTAATTACAGTAAAATGCAAATTATACTACCGATGTTATTGTACCCACCCTATCGGCAATTAGGCATGCGCTTATTGCGATTTATAACGCGATGATTTTTGTCCCTTTTAACATCGGGCAATCGTTAATAGCACAAGCTACGTTTTAACGAGTGATTTTAAAGAGATCTTTATGCATGTTTATATTAAAATATATTTATACTTATTGGAAATCATAATTGCTTGGTGAAACAAATGTAAATCATTAATAGATTAATAAAGTTAATAGATCGTTCGGCTATCTATCTTGTTGTTAATCGATTTGCTTTTTTCATTATTAGTAGAATATTATATATAGCAAAAAATTAATTATCTCGAAAAATAATCTTTCTATTATAATCGGAGAAATTTTACGATCGAATTTAATCGTAAAATTAAAATGTACAATTTTTTTTTTTTTTTTTTTTTTATACACAATTTATTGGTCACACCTTCCAAAAAGGAAATGATGTACGATTACGTTTTTCCTTCTTCCTTCGTCGACTTTCTCCTATGTTAATGCACCTATGCTAATGAAGAACTGTTAATCAAAAAGTCGACGATACGGTATGAGATTTAATTGATGTAATAACCATGACGATTCATGATCGCCCACACGCCTAAATTTAACCATTTTACGATGATCTTGCAATGATTTTTTAGCTGTTTTATTTTTACGAGGAGCAAATTAGCTTGGGCCGGTTAAGTCATTAAGTTTTTTAACGTTGGTCAGATGATCGATAACCGCCAACATGAAAGATGACTTTGCTCTTGCTTTCACCTCGTCTTTCTATCCTTTGATTTCGTACGGCCATTGTTTTAAGATCTCGTGTTCGAAAATAGAACTAATTGGCGATCGTAAAGCGAGCTTTCCGTTCCACCAAAGCCTCAATATTTTACTCCTTTTGTCTTTTAAGCGTTTATTATTATTGAAAGATAGAAATCGGTTAAATCGTAATTGATTCATTTTTGTTCATGTCACTTTTCAATATTTTATCTTAAAACTTTTCGTTTTTTTTTTTCTAATCACCAGCAACGTATCGAATGTGAAAGCATTAATTATCTCTTCAGTCTGATATTTTAATATTTAATTTATAACATTTTTTTATTTTACGATTAAAGATAACGATGGATGTTATCGTCGATACCAAGAATTGTTTATCGTGATGATCATTTTTCCGTAGCACCATTTCATGCGGATAATAATTTCATCTCAGCGAGGAATCTATAATTTCGAGTTATAATAAGTTACGTCAATTACGTCATACGCTCGTAGTATCTTTATCGAAAAATAATTTCTACAAATACAAGGCAAGTACAATTAAGATGTCGAATAGATCTATTCGATCAATTGCCGGAAAGAAGAAAAAGTAGTAAAAAGTAATAATTGAAAGGGAGAGTAGCGTATAGTTCATAGTACAAAGCTGCTTGGCAGGTCACGCGTTGAAATCTCTCGTTCGATCGCTTTCGTACTTTCGATTTTACACGCGTTCCAGACTGAGATGATTAGCACGATCACTGGCGATTAATTTTCTTAGGCCGTGATCCCCGTTAATCGTATAATCACCATCGCAAGTAATACATATAGATCGATCTTTGAAAGATAGGAAAATTAATTTCCTCATCGTTTTAACCTTCTCGATAATAATTTCAGTGTACTGTTAGGTTAACTATACATTGGAAATTAGACGATCGAAACTATGTTTTTTTGAGAGTAGTTTGAAGAATCTGATTTATTCGAAAATTTCATGATTTTATTATCAATCAAGACAAATTCTATGTTTAATATATTCTTTGACAAAATATCGAATTATTTCACACGATTTAAATATCAATTTATTCGACAGGTTCATTATTCAACTAATCTTAGGAGAACGAAGAGATTACGTTTATCAGAGAAATATACTATAGCGCTGATATTGCAACGAATATTAAATTAGATAGCCTCATTTAAGAATCGATTACCAGATATAATGCAATGGAAATTGATCTGAGCGTCTGTAATCGTGTGATAAAGTAATGACTTAAAGTATCGAGTTGCAAAGAGAATTTATTTACGAATTTATCTGAGGAGTATAGTTGGCTGTCTAATCATTGATTAAACGACTTGGAAAACGAAGATTCAAGAGTACTAAGAATTAGAATGATAAAGCGTTTGAAAGTTTCATATCGTTGGATCGTATATCTTTATTTATGATTACACGATGGACCACCATCAAAGAAGTTGCGTGTCATTTAAACAATTTTAGATAAAACCAATTTGCATTACAATTAGATAGGATTAATTTTTATCAATTTTCTAATGCCGTTCTAATGCCTACAAATAACTGTTAAATCAAACGAGAAAAATTCGTTTGAATTAGAAAAGATTCGTGTCAATTTGTAATCAATCTTTAGAATTTATTCATAAAATTAACGAGCTGAGTTTCGTCTTAATATTCCATTTAACGTAAAAGAGTGGCATATAGATGTTTTCAACTAAAAGATAATCAACGATATCTATCCTGTAAATCAGAATGACTTACAGCGTGACTTCTTCCCTGATTCTTGGCTAATAAATTTTCCACAATGCATTTTGCCTGATCGACGATACTTTCTCTTACGATGGATAGAGTTCTTCGATTGAAACTTTGCTTCGGGCGATTTAAAGATCGTTTCTCAATACGATGTACATAAGTAGATACATCGTATAAGGCTCTTTCTCTTTGCGATTTATCTTTCGCATAATGAAGCCTTTGCCTAGTAGCTCTACGATTACCGTTTAATCGGCTTGCTCCACATGACTCCGTTATTAATTTTGTTTAATAACGCGGTAGATGAATGAAATATGCGATAATTAATAATCACGTACCTTGTACCTCGCGGTCTCATTAATTGATACAATTTGAATTTCAATACAGGAAGCAGGGTATCATTTTCTCTTTTCTTGTGCATTAAAAAACAAAAAAAAAAAAAAATAAAAAAAAGGAAAAAAAAAGAGAGGGAAGAAAAAGAGAAAAGAAAAAAAGATTTGATGAAGCATAGGATAATAAAAATTGCTTATATTAAACTAATAAAAAATAAGAGGATGTTATCGACTCACGTAAAAAGATAGTTCAACACGATGAGAGTGCTTAGGCACACAGGTGAGTGCTTCCGATCTGCAACATCCGGTATCGTCCGAGCACCTGTGCAAGATGGCGCAGTGTGGAATGTAGGTGGTCGATGGACTCGGATAGACATCGCGAACCGGAATAACTCTTGGACGTGGCCACTGACAGCTACCTTCTTTAGATACTTTTATCGCGTATTGTAGAGCATCCTTGATCTGTGCAGCTGAAAATTATGCAAAATTGTATTATCCTTGTAAAATTAAAAGATAATCGTGAAAGAGAGACGATAGTTTTCAAAGGAAATCAATAAAACGATCTGATTTATTCCTATTTGATTTTTGTTCCTAGTTGATTTATCCTTATTGACGATGACTACTCCATTATGTATTTAAAAACTTCATGCGTTCATTACTAAAGAAAAAGTATTTTATCACAGATACACACACACACACACACACACACACATCGATACATACTTGTTGCAATATTTTTTTTAAGATCGAAAGATATCGGTCACGAAAGCTTTCTATTGATTCAAGGGAAAAATACCTAATCGCTTTCTACGCATTCCGCATACTATCGATAATTATGCCGACGTCAGTTGTATCGAGAGGTTCGCCTTGATCACGGAAGAAATGTCCTCGTCGATCGAAAAACTACGATGGATGTCGCTTAAGACTTCTCCAACTCTATGAGGGAAAATTACATAGTTTGAGTTTCTATGGTCGTTTCCTCGTGAGAGAGAAGATCAAAGGGCGTCGCTACTTTGTTATTACTCAGGATATACTTGAACGATTCAATGGTATACACATATATACATATATATCCTCGCTCTTACTGATTCTCTAGGCGAATAATGTCAAAGAATGTTAGAATGAATTAATTCGACGCGACAAAGGGCAAAGATTACATCAAACTCGCGTTCCCAGAGATGAAGTAATTATGAGTCATGTTCGTTGATACAAAGATAGAGTTAAAAAAAAATTCTCTTTTATTGCTTTTACATTTAAAGTAAAACGAGTAATTACTCGTTGAATCTATTAGAAAATAAATTTTAATGTTTTAAAATAAAAAAGGCTTATTTCAAAGATTATTATGAAACGTATTCATGAAAGAAATGTTAACGTGTATCAAACGTCTATATTAGTAATATCGAACATTACGTGGATAGTATTGCGAATTCAAGATGAGAGGTTAATAGGGCCAAGTTCGCGAATAGGATGATAAAGACGAAGACGAAGAGCCGCTTTATAAATATTGCAGACGAGGGCAGGATCGCGTCGTTTCTAATCGAAAATTATTACCACCGATCGTCGTCGTCTTTACTCTCGCGTTCCACACTGCTTTTACGTCCGCAAGTTGGCATTAAATCGTCGTTTGTCAGTCGGCATTACTCGCGGATTAGTTTATTGGCCGTAACGGAGTACCGGAGAAAGAGAGAAAGAGAAAGAGAAAGAAAGAGAGAAACGAAAGATTCCGAAGAGAGCGAAGCAAAATCGAAACGGATTCGTTCTTTGATCATTTTACGAGTTAGAGTTTATTCTCTCATGTAATAGCAAGAATTGATCATTTTGTATGAACAAAAAGGTTTGACACGCGAACTGTGTCGAAATTGAAATATTTTAACGAGTAGAATTCTAATATCATTCGTGACTATTATTAAAAAGGAAAATGATCTTCCGATTTTGCGTGTAATTACATGGTGATTTGTACGAGGAAAATGTAACGTAGCCTAATGGAACACAGTACTTAAAGTATCGTTAACGCATTCTTCATTTTAACAATAAATAATATTAACCTTTTCTTAATGATTTTGTTCGTTCGTAAAAAGGATAAAAGAGAGGGAAGTACTTTTTGACAAGAGAAACGAAATGATTTTCATAAGAGTTTTGGAAACGATTCCTTCATCGATATATATATATATATATATATATATATATATATATATATATTTTCCTAGTCGTTTAATCTTCACCGCCGATCTACGGGTATGCTAATTCCGAGCGTAGGCGTTGCTTCCACTCGGCACGGTCCGCACTGACACCGAGATTCTATCTGCGAGCGTTCACAATAGAGGCACGACCGTCAGGAATTCTGAAGAATCGCTCTCTCGCTTTGTACATCCCGTATTCAAACATATTCCTGAATGTATTATGCCGAGTGAAAAGAAGTTTAGATTCGATCACCTGTTATTCTTTCGGATAGATCATTTGATTTTTCCTTTTGTCTTACTATCTGTCTCTATTTATGATCTTGATCGTTGAATCAAAAAAAAGAAAAAGAAAAAAAAAGAAAAGAAAGAAAAAGAAAAAAGGAAAAATTCAGGCCATTCTTAATCAAAGATCGTAACAAATGTATTTTTATTTTTTCCAAACGTTTTAATTTTTTTTTTTTTTTTCGATCATACGGAATATTCGATTTTTCGAACGACGAAGATAAAATGAAAATCACGAGAAGAAAACGAGCTAGCTAGTCGTGATCGTCGAGGAACGAAGCGAACGGTCTCCATGCTTTTACCGAGCAAACTCGACCTATCGTTCTATCGAAGGAATAAAAAGTTCTCTTTAACGCTCGACGCCGTGAAAACGAAGGTTGAGCCGCACGTGCGGCGAACTTTCGTTGTTCGTAAACGTTGCATGGTATGTACGTAACGCCTATCGTGTATGGGACAACAGGAGGAGAATTCAAAAAAGTATGGAGAATTGCTGCAACTTTGCAATCAGTTTGCATTTTAATGCTCGGCATCCTCTTTCTTTACTTTCTTCTTATTTTCAATCGAATTGTCTCTTGAAATAGAAAATTTTAATGTAATATAAACGATTAGATATGAATTTTGATCGTATTTAATACTTCGTCATTAGGAATTTAAATCGCTTATAATTCACAGCTACAATTGAATATAGTTTTTGTTAAAGTTAAATGATATTTCTGACAATAGTTGGCACGTTTTGAAATTATATGAGATCACGATGATACATCCTGATCGATCTTGTAATTACGTCGAGCAAGATACCAACGTTTCTTGAATAAATAGAGGCGTCAGCGAGAACACGCGTCGCGTTTAAAGATTTTCTGAATACATATGTGTCGACATTTTAATAAATGAGAGATGAAATCTAGCAAGAAGTCTCTTGGTAGCTAGAAGTTATTTATTTTTTTCTTTTTTTTTTTTTTTGTCTTTTTTTTCTTTCCTTTCAGAATGCGCATCGTTAACACGCCTATTGTCGAGTCTGTCAACGATTGATATTTCTTTAGATTATTTCTAAACTAAAATTTTCAAAGAAATTAATTTTCGACATGATGCAAATCGATCATCGAGTGAATTTTAAGTATCGTATTAATAATCACTTTTCATCTAAATACGAAAAATAATGCAACGTTTGATCGAGTAGGGCCACCTACGTTGTCTTTGAATATCGATTAACAACGGACCTTCGGGTAGGGTCTCAAAGTTAATTGGGGAAGATGCTGTTACTGTAATCTACATAAATCGATTACGGAACGCCTTGGACGTGATTGCGCTATCGTATCACATTTTTCAAACTCTCCCTGCATGATAATAATTAAATGTTTTTTCTTTCTTTCTTTTTTTTTTTTTTTTTTTGTTTCTTTTTCTATTAATGCTAGTTCGTATTATCGAAAAGTGCATAGTGAATTCAACTATTTTCGATTATAGAGGATGACATTGTATTCTCTTTGACATCATACAATTTTGTCCTTTTAAAAAAACTCATTTATAAACCCTGCATATCATATCGAGCTCAAAGGGATCCTTTTAGCAAAGAGAGCGATCTCAAAGATATACGCGATATAAGAAAAAAACTGACGAGACGTACTCTTGCCGTTTTTGTTATATTGCTGCATGTTGCTTCTGGTCTCTTTAACGCTCTCTCGAGTGCCCAGGGACTGCCACTTGTGAACGCTGTGAGCTGACATAGGCGGGTAGTCGTTTTTCGCTTGGTAGCCGTTGTATTGGGTGCTGGTACCACTGTCGTAAGCTCTTGAATCTCTGTAGTCGAAGTGCTGAGTAAGCGTAGGCTTAGGTGTGGTCGTTGTTGTGGTAGTGGTGCTGGTAGTAGTGGTGCTCGTAGTAGTCGTCGTCGTACTCGTGCTCTTCTGATCGTTCGTGGTTTCATTGTCGTTGTAATCCTGTCGAAAAAGACATAGCATCGTATTTGATTAAAGAAACCGAATAGAAATGATTTTGCGAAGATAACATTGATAATGACAAGAACTTTGACATTTTTCGATGCCATTTCGAAATTCGTTGTTCGATTACAGGAAATAGATTTTCTAAAAACTTTCTAATAGTCGATCGAACTGGAACGAATGTACAAAAAATATCGTTCATCGTTCATGATACTATAATTAGTTTGAGAAAGGATTCAATCATTTAATTATTCGTTTAATTTCAAAAGTAATTATTGAACTTTCCTTTTCCTTTTCTTTTCTTTTATATATATATATATATATGTATATATGTATATATACATATATATATGCAAAATATCATCGGACTTTCTTCAAGGCTCGTTAAATAAATCTTTTCTCGATCACGGGTGGCCAGATTCTTCCGAAGCTCGCGCACAGCTACAAGAGATTTTCTACCAAAGATAAAGCTAATAAGCCAATTTGCATCTCGCTCGCACGGTGTACCTTGCGATCGTGCATCTACTCTCAAAGAGGGCATGGACCTACTTGATCCATGTAGTACGACGTAACATCTGGTGTTGTCTTTGATGTCTCGCCGCTTAATAGAAACAATCCCGACGAACGTAAACGCTTCTCTCACTCTATCTTTCTTTGGTAAGAGAAACAATTTTCCTCGAATCTACGCTCGCACTTTGAATTTATTTTAATATATTCTATCCGTATGTCGATAATTCGTACGATGACTTTTGTGGTTTCGAGTTTCTAAGAACTTCGCGTTATCTCTTCATTATTGAAAACTACGTTGATATTACTTGAGTTTTGTTTAATCAGTATTAAGGAAGATTACCGTGATATAAGCAAAGATAAGATACGTTGAACTGGCGAAATTCGATGCTTGTTTATTTTTTGAAATTATATGAAAGATACGTGATTACTTGTTTCTTTATATTTTTTAAAAATAATATGTTTGAGAAGAAACATGTCATATGATTGTGAGATAGATGAAAATGTATTGGAAGTAATAAATTTTTATGAGTTGGATATACACGGGCATATTTAACTCTGCTATCGTTAATGATTCAGATGAAATCAGACTCGGCGAAAGGTCAAGAAGGCAAGGTTTTAAAACGATCTTACGGTTCCTATGAATCTCATTTTGTGATATGATTTTGTTTGCCGCCTACGTCTGGCAATAAAATTTAGAATTATAATTACGATAAGAAATTTTTTTCTTTTTTACATGGATATTTTACATTACGTATACGATGAACAAAGAAATATTTTTGTAAAAGGTAACGTTTCTTAGAGACATAAGAAACAATACGGTCGTTAGATCGTTTTAGATCTTTCTCCACTGAGTTTCACGATCTTTCTCATTATTGATTCGACACAGTAAGCATAAATTTTACGAAAGACACGAGGGATATACTAGGAAAATATTTTTCGTCTTAATGGAACGACGGGAGTTTGAGTTTCATGATCAATGGATCAAAGGTCAATAGGTTTTCAATACCTTCATATATCACAGGTAACTATTCGCGCGCAATTTCTTTTCTCCATTTCGTGTAATTACGAAAAATTTACGATCAAATTTCGATGTCTTTCATATATTGTCTTTCATCTTATTAAAAAGATCGTAGGAATTGCTCCAATGTGATATATTGTTTGCTATATGGTAACAAAAAGAAGAACGGAGACACAAACTTAAAGCGTAGATAAGAATAAGAATAAAATAGATAAAATTGGATATTGTAATTGACCACACGCGCTTTCCACGCGCGGAGGTCTTCTCGATTATCTTACCGAATAAAAAGAAAAGAAAAGAAAAGAAAAGAAAAGAAAAGAAAAAAGAAAATAACTTTCCTCTTTAATGTGATTGACTTTTTCTCATTTAAAACGAGGGAATAAAATCGTTTACGCGAAATGCATATCTTGTCGTCGTGCAATTTATCGCAGCTCGTTCCTGAAATTCTAGCTGGTTGAAAGCGAATAGACCGATAAGGGAAAGTTAACAACATGCGAAGCACGACTGAAATGGACTACTCTTTGCTCTCGATCATGCAGACACGATTTGTCTCATCTTTATTCTATAACTCGCCAGAGATCTCGTGATTTCGATAGCACGAGAAGTACACGAGAAAGTCCAAAGGATCTTCTTCCAAAAAAAAAAAAAAAAAAAAAAAAAAAAAAAAAAAAAACAAAAAAAAAGGAAAAAAAAAGAAAAGAATAAATATAACAAGAAAAATTATCAAGAATGTGCTTGAAACGAGTCTATTCGTTTTACTATCTTCGCAAAATCCGATTAGTTAATACTTTCAATCTAACGTGGTCTAAGCCTATCGTTGTTTTACGACGTGGAAAGACCTGATTTTCTTAGATAGACGCATGCAAATCTATATGTAATTTCGTATATTATCTTTCAGAGACATATTAAAAACAGCATTCCGCTTTAATTACAGTAACTACCGGAGCACGTTGTATTTTGTTGCTTGTCGTATTAGACGAGAAAGTTTCTAAACTAGGACTCAAACTAGACACGATCGATATAGATTATTCGTTTTTTTTTTCTTTTAGCTATAGGACTTCGCAAAATTAAGGAGCCTTCGTTTCAAGGTAAGGAAGAAGCCGGTTAAGTGGCGAGACCGCAAACTGGCCAATAAAACTTACATTAGCATGATGCGAGTTTGCTTTTCGTTCAGCAACTACGACAGATGGTAAGCGGTGATAAAAGATCGACCTCGAGTAAGGTTCGAGGAATGAATCCTCCTTATTCCTGTTGCGAAAAAGTAAAGTTCAAGATCTTTCTTGAACTCCAAAGAAAGAATCTTTGGAGGTGTAAAGACCGAATTACAATCTAGCCGAGTAAAATATTCCAAGATGCCCTCTCGAAGGCTATACGTCGGCTGTTAAAAAGCATTATCGAGTATGCTGTACAACACCTCCTGTTATTAAACATTGGACTCGGCTAGTGGGACCACCCAAAAGAAAAGTGGCAAGGTGGTCCACTTCGCTGTTACCACGCCGGAGGGAGGGGGGCGGCGGTTTTCGAGGAGCCTACAAGAATTTGCATTCTCTCGAGTGCTTCGGTAATTCCGATAGATGGACGTGTATAGATTTTTCTTTCGTATATCTTTTCTTTTTTCTTTTTCTTTTTTTCTTTCTTTTTTTCTTCTTTTTTTTTCTTTTTTTTTTTCTTTTCTTTTCTTAATTCTCGTCTCTGTCCGTTTTCGTCAGAAAGGGAAGATAGCTCGAAGGTGTGTAACCGATTGAATATGAATATGAATAAAAATTCTTGAGAAGAAAACAATGAAGAGGAAATGCCCGGAGCGAGTCGACCGCATTCAAAAATAATACATAGGAGAAAAGAATCGATACTTGGACCACCCACGATGTCGAAGATCGATCAGTTTCCTTTCCTTGACGTGTTCGACTTGTTTAGTGATAATCGCAATGCTTTAAGAACCGTTGAGGTTGAATAATAGAAACATTGAGAAAGGCCAACTCATTCTCAAATCCATTTCAACGCGATGAAATCCAAGAGCATTTCAGCGATATATATATATATATATATATATTTATATAGATATATACATATATTTGCATGTGCTTTTGTGATCGAAATCGAAGTCCTGACACGAATAACGTTAGGAGGTTGTTGAAATTTTTAAAGAGATTTATAGAATTCACAAGTTTTTATGGATCGGAAAAATTTTCTAATGCTTTACTACTGAATTCCACGGAAGTTGTTACTCGATTAGTTCGAGAAGGTGCACGAAACGTGACGACTCACTCGAGAGTATCCGCCCTTCGAGCTCGGCGAAGTGTAACGTGAAATTCTTGGCATCTTTCTTAGAGATAGAAAGACAGAAAGAGAGAGAGAAGGAGAGAAAGAGAGAGAGAGAAAGAGAGAGAGAGAGAGAGAGAGAGAGAGAGAGAGAGAGAGAGAGAGAGCGGCACGTCTTACTCGAACGAGGAGAGACAGATGGACGGACGGAAAAGAATGCGAAACGTGGCGGAGGTGTATTCGTTGAGGTCGTCGTTTGTGATCTCCATACGAAATGCCAAGCACGTTGGAGTTCCGAGAAGGAGGAGGGCTGCTTTGCTGCCAGGCTGTCTGCTATCACCAAGACCCGCCGCCATTAGAGATGGAAAGCCGTAAAGCTGGCCACGATCATCATTGGTAATGGGTTTGATGGTGATTCTGAGAAACGTTACACCGAACATGTATTTTTCTTCGTATAAACGACGTTAGGAGCCGTGCTAATCGACGAGAGTCTCCTTTTAATCAAAAAGAATAAATAGAGAAAAAGAGAAAGAGAGAGAGAGAGAGAGAGAGAGAGAGAGAGAGAGAAAGCAGGAGCAAGAAGGAAAATCAAAAAAAAAATTCGAAAGCTACTCATGAATTCCAAGGATAAAGAAGAGATTTATCGTTCATTTAATTGTGCTTGGTGATATTGCAAAACTTTTTTTTGCAACAAGAAGCCGTTAAAGCCCAGCAGCGTCTTTGCCGTTTCTATCGACACATTTGTCATGAATTCCATCCGCGTGCACGTTCTTATCGCTTGGCGAAGATAGGGATATTTATTAACGTTCTAATTCCCACTGACGGCTTGCACTCTTCGGACTCTTCGGACGTTTGCCTTGCTTCGATGGTTAACGGATATGCGATTCTACCGAGCGGAAATGCTAGCTCGGCCAAAGATTAGATTTATGTACATTACTCGTGTCTTCTTTGAAAGGAAATGTCGTTTTTTCTAATTTTGAAAACGACAACGACGACTTTTACCTGAAATTTTAATCGATATTTTGAGCAAAATTTTCGACGACTTTTATATCCTATTTTTATTGAATATTAGAAATTTCATTGAAATTTTATCAAAGTATTTTTTTTTCTCTTTTTTTTTTTTCTCTTTTTTTTTTTTCTAACTATAAGCTTAAATCAATCGATAGAAGATTTCTGTATTACATGACGAATGCCTTCATCGATGGCTCTCACGAATATTATGAGATTATTTTTATCGAGGTCATCTCTGAAAATAAAATACTTTTTATCGTGAAAATTGGCCGGTCTCCAAAAGCGAATTTCAAGATGAAAGCGAGCGCGGACTCTTTCGTTCTTAGAGAAATATGTGCTGTTTCCGACGGCTGGCATATATCGAGAGAACTCAAATTCGAAAGAAAGGCCTCGTTTGTATTAATACAATCGGTATTATGAGCATCAATTGTTCATTCAATAATGAATTCCGAAGAATTGAAAAATCGTGTTGGTCTCTTCAATGTTCCTACTTTTTTAATATTAATCCTTTACGTATTAAAAAGATTTCTAAATATATTTCTTCGATTTCTTTTGATTAGAAGAGAAATTAGGAGATGATCAACATGTAAAAGAATGCAGAGACATTCAATATACATTAATAAAACATTCACATTCGCATTACACACTCGATTCGTCGTCGAATTCTATTCGGACTGGTCATCGAGCGGCCATTATGAGGACGATGAGATTTTATTAAGTACGTGGATGGTTTTAAACGTTACTTTTGTGACCGAGCCGTTGTTTAGTTGCGTTAAATTTTATGAAATGCTTATTATTTCCTCGCTCTTGTGGATACTTTATTCCTCGCATAGATATAACATCGAGTTTTACAACGTTTAGAAGGAACCTTCGATACAACGAAATATCGTCGATACTTTTTTTTCTTTTGCGATTATTTCACTCTCTTACGAAGATAAACCTATGTACTTCGAAGTGTGTAAACTGCGATATCAACGACGTCGATTGATTCAGGTCGTGTTTGGAATCGAATTCATTCAATGAAAGAAAAGTTTTTCATTCGTTCCCTTAGATTTATCTAATCGAACGAATTGCCTTATGACAACTTTTCAATTGATTTTCTTTTTATAATCATATAGGTATCTGTATTTATATACGTTGTATTAGATTTGAACGGAGGACTGAGATATATCTAAATAAATTTTAAGTGACAGGCGAGTCACGTGAACTTTCCTTGAAAAAAAAAAAAAAAAAAAAAGAAAAAAAAAACAACGAAAAAGAAAGGAGGAAAAAAATCTTTGAATAGAGAAGATAAAAGATACATATCGTTTTAACGGTTGCGACATCGATCTAATCGCGATGTAGTGCGCATCGAGATCGATGAATTGACGTCGAATCGTACCTACCGCCGTAACCTTCTCTCTTTCATGTGTGGTCTGAAAGGAGACCGCAAGAATATCTTAGTATGCTACGTGACCAATGAAATGCAGCCACTTTCAATGATTCATTCGATGATTCTTCCCGTCGACGACGCCCGGCTGTCTCCGACTGGATCGATTAATCGATTCACGACAAACAGAGTTGTCGTTCGTTCTCAACGAAATAGACTCGATCAATCAGTATGATCGCATTTAATCGGTACTTCGTTTTGTTAATTTCAAGCAAAGAAAAAAAAAATATATATATATATATATGTCCTTCGGAAAAGGAAAAAAATTGTACAAGGCTAAACGATATATCTACTTAGTTGTTTTGCAAAAATAGTTGCTAATCGCAGTGTTGCTTAATTAGTCATTTGTATCGATACTGTAAGTAGGCTACGACGAACATCAGTTTACAGATAAAATGACATTTGCACAAGTGAAATCTAATTTTTCGTACTAATACATATTAAGGTAATAAGGCAAGATAAAAAAAGAAAATGTTAAATACCCTCGTAGAATAAGAAATTTATTATTGTTACATTAATAGAAAAAAAATTTTTACTAGAAAAATATATCGTTTTATGTAAGAAAGTGTCGCAGCTTGAACGCGGAAGACTCGGCAAATAGCTTTCTAAAGCGACGTTCCTCGAGGGATATTCAGATCTTGTGCGAAAGGTCGTAGGTCACGTGTTGAAAAGGCAGTTCGTATGCAAGGATGTCTCCCTCGGCCTGCATTCCAAGACGAAACGAGTCGCGATAGGATGGTCGTAGCCGTCAACAATCCTTTCCGCGATAGAAAATAATTGGAATTTGATTAGAAGTTGAAAATTTATGAATAACGACGGAGTAACATTTTCAATAGAGAGATTAATATCGAATGTATTGCTTTTCAATCAGAGAGACTCGATATTGGACTCGCGAACGTCGACACGACTGAGAGCAAAAAGAATTGGAATGGACATGTTCTGAGTTAATAAACGTTCGAATGTATCGAGTGAAAGGGTTTATAAGAATGTATCCTGTCGCGTGCACTTTGACATCGTACGTCCGCCTTCCTTCGACCAATGAGATCATCCAAAAGTTCTTTTGCTGTTACGTGCCGGTGGTTGACCGTTAATAAGGATAAGGTGCAATGCCTATCGATGACATCATCTTTTATTCACGCCTTACAGTACGCGCTTTGAATCGTGCTAGCTTCGACACTCCTTTAGAAAGTCTTCTACGTAAACAAATGTTAAGAAAAATTGATTTATCCTCAACTACGACGACGACGACGACGACGACGACGACGACGACGACGACGACGACAACGAAGACGACGATAAATTTGTCATCGAAATAGTTTCTTCCTTGACGATAAAGCACGAATCTCTTTGTTCCTCATCGATGTAACGTCTACTTTTGATTTTTAAATGACGATGAAAAAGAAAGCATAATGAAACGTCGTATATATCGTTAATTTCTAATATAACGAATATGTGTATCGTTCCCAATTGTTTGACAACGTGTTCTCAATCGTTATCGCATTGTCTTTTATTTTCTGCTTATCACAGACTCATTTCTCTCATTTTAATACTAAAGTCTCATTTAATACTATCGCTATTGTCAGAATGCATTTGTCATCGTACAATGTAAAAGTCACAATATAGCAAGAGTCAATCGATAAAGAGATCGCTTTTGTAGATTAACATTGCCAAGGCGATAAGTTTCTATTGACATTTGACAAAAATTCCAAGCTGGAACAAATGGAAGAACATCTGGTCATCAAGAGTCACAGGTCAGGAAAGCTCGTAGGAACAAGTGACACTTAACCCATAAAACTTGTCTTTCTCTTCTCGATCTTTCATCGCAGAATTAATCATCCTTAGACAGATATCCTAGTTCTTCCGAGTACCTTTGAAATTAATCGTATCTTTCGTTCTATCGATTCGTCTCGTTAATGTCGGCTATACACTAGACACCATAAAGTAATTCTTCTTAGATAATCACAAACAAAATATCTATTCTTGAAGATAAAATATTTAATTCAATGTGCAGTCAGCTTTAAAGTTTTCATATGGTTTACCCTTTATCCCGGGATGACAATTGAACTAATAGAACAACGAACCGATCTGTGCATTACATATCTAGAACGGCGAGACTTACTCGACGAAAGCCACTGAACCGTAGCTTAACAATCTCAATGACGTATCGATGTGTCTCTCGCGTATTGGTTAATAGCGTTCCTCTAGGAGAACACGTTTTCATCGAATGCATCGAAGGACATTCGTCGACTCGCTTGGAAAATCGTCCATTCGTAATAGGACTATATCCTTTGCTGTAAAAGAGATATATGTATATATATATATATATAAAAAAAAAACATCTCGACGATATTAATTACATCTTGATTACGTATTACACGTGATTCTAATAATTTATCGGCATAGACACGAAACGTGCGTTACGTGTATGCCACATTTCTCGGATATGCTGTAATCTTTCGAGCGTGGATACAGCTGGATCGTTTTACTTTCGAGAGATAGGTAGGAAGAAAAGGAGATAAATAGAGAGAGAGAGAGAGAGAGAGAGAGAAAGAGAGAGATGGATACATATCGTAACTTCTCTTAAAGAGATCACGATGATAGAATTGAATGGAAGCGAGGAATAGTACGTTGTATTTTTGTTGTAGTATCTTCTTGAGGAATGTCTTTGCTCGTAAAGGAGAGTCCAGAGAGAGGACACGAGAAGAAGAAAAGAGAAAGAGAGGAAAAGAGAGAGAGAGAGAGAGAGAGAGAGAAAGAGAGAGAAAGAGAAATACCCATACGTTCATATAAGGCGGTTTTCATTGAAAGAACTTGTTTCTCAAGCCAAATAGGGACGGTTCATTCATCCTGAGATGGAGCGATCAAGTGTAAGATATCTATCGTCAATAACAGTAATTGTAAACTCATGCTTTTATCGATTCCGACTTTGAAATTTGACTTACGAGCTTGTAAACAATAACAAACGAGTCGAGTTACCTTGAATGTTCGGAAACAATTCAGTCTGTCGCAGTATTTCGTCGTAGGAACGTTCAAGGAACGTTCTAAAGAATTTTATTAATACATATATTTTAGTAAATTACGTACATTTATCATCGTTGGATTGTGCAAAAGAGCAACGTAGTGGAAACCCCATCATAATATTAGTTTGTATATACTTTATATACTTGCGTCGCAATATTTCTTCTATAATATTGTAAACAACGTAAAGCACTTTCAAGTTAATGGCTACTTCGTTAGACATATGATAATATCAAATGGTTACTATTGAATATTTCGTTTTAATAATTTACATAATTTCAAATTCAGTTGTTTCCTTGCATCACGTTAAACAAGATTTTTCGTAGCAATATTTATTCAATAAAATGGTAGAGTATTCATTACCGTACACTGCGATCAAATCTAGTACCAGTCGTTAATGTTACTTACGTAATGTGGATATTCCTCTCGCTTAATGTCGCAGATAGGTCGCGTTAGAACGCCGCGGATGGAGGAACGTGTGAGAACGATGAACGAGTGTTGTAAAGCTTGAAGAATTATCGCTCAATACAATAATCGCTAATTGTACGTCGATGGAATTTAACGAAACACACGTTAACCCAAAAAATAAGCTGGTGGTTTGATTAATTCGAATAAATAAAATATTATGATGGTCCCGGTTAATTTTATTCCATTTCTATTCTCGATGCGATATCATATTTGTGTAATTTGATATAAAAAGTTTAATTGCAACATTGAAATGATTTGACACTTTTAGAATCAATTTACTTCGAGTTATTTTTAATTAAAATTATAACGGGTATAGTCGAAAGAAATGAGATAATGAAAAGGGATAGGCAAGGCGAACTGGTTTTGTTCTCTCAAGCGACAATATATTAAATATTCAATGAATCGACATGCGAGAAGACGCTACCACACTTACATTACGAAGACGTTGAATGCTTGTAATAGATCTGATTATTATCAACCATGCCATGCGTACACCCTGTTTTATGAGTTATACCATAGTTGATATTTAAAAAAAAAATTTCTTTTTTGTGTACACATTAGTAGTAACATCTTCAAGTGCCGTCTATTATCCACTTTACCTAAGTACTTATGGTCGCACGGGCCACGTCCGTTCGAAGCGAAGACTTTCAAACGTGGCGGCGCGCATTTTGAAGCGGGTCAACTATTTTTATCTCAACGCTCACGGGTACGTTTCGCTCGTACGTCTCATTGTCTATTCGACGTCTGTCGACCTCGCGCTTTAACTACTTGTCCGTTTCCTATGACGATAATAACATACAATACTTTCAATTTCTACGAGCTATTTGTACGTCGATAATAAGTATGTAATTTTTGCTTTTTAGTTGTCACTTTGTTATTTTCCAACAAAAAAAAAAATCTTCTATGATTATCATCAAAATTGCATAATTTAAAAGCATTCATATTAAAGAAACGAGCAATTAGTGAGATTTAATCGTCAAGTATTGAATCTACCTAATATTTTTCTTCCCCCCTCTCCCCACCGCCCCTCGTGATCGTACAGCATCTTTCCAATTAACAAACTTACCAGTAATTAACAATAAAACGACTAAAAGATTTAAGACAGGCCGATAGTGGTCGACCTTGTAATTACTGTAAATGGCAAATGCTATGAGATTCGAGGTTAAGTAAAAAGAAAAAAAAAAAAAAAAAAAAAAAAAAAGAAGAAAAAGAGAGGAAAGAAGAAGTATATTTTATTACATCGACTGCAAACAAGAGAAGGAAGAAAAAGTACTTTCGTCATCGTTAAAATCATTTATTAGGGTTGGCATTTTGTTTGTCGACGGAAAGTGTCAGTGTCTGGATATAGCCAAGTTTCATTAACGTTCCATCATTACGTCTAATTCCACTTGTTGCTTCATTGTTACAGCATGAGAGAAATACGACAAACATAACTGTTAAGACAATGTCGAGCAAAGTATAGCCAATAGACGATACCGTTATTCTTCATGCTGGATCTTTAGAAAAGATCTCTCTCTCTCTCTCTCTCTCTCTCTCTCTCTCTCTCTCTCTCTCTCTTTCTCTCAATCATACACTTGCGAACCCATTTCAATAGAACATCAATGAAATATATTATGTTCGACTTATAATAACATCGTGAAACTTTTCGTATACATCTATATATATATATATATATTTTTTTTTTTTCTTTTTTTTTTTATTTTTCTTTCTTCTTCTTGAATACGCCAATAAAGTTGAAAACAAATCGAAGGTAGGAGGATAATGGAGTTCGTCCATGTCAGCGTAATAAAGTAGTAATTCATACGTGTCAAGCTTTCGACTAATGCCAGAGCTATCGACAACGGTACGATCGATCTTTCTCTCTCCTTCGTACTGTCGTTCCTTCGATGGCCGTTATTATGCTATTATGCGTTATACGGCTCCTATAGTATATACGTTTTCCTTCGTAGACTTTAGGCTCATAAACCAGTTTCGAATCAGCAAGAGATACTTATATGCACATACTATAGGTATGAATACGAGTTTGTTCCTCGAGGCTTCGCGAAATATAAATCATTAAAATATGTCGCGCGATCTTGCCGGATACATTGCTGCGAGCAAACTTCGATAATAGCGATAATGCGATGTAATCGATCGAGCACGATTGATTAGCCTTATTGCGCTAGTCATTTAAAACACTTTTTAACGTTAATAACGATATCGACGTCGTACCATCGATGTAGGTGTTGGAGGGGCGTGTAGATAGTACCATGTAAGTAGTCCAATTGATTATTCAAATGAGATATGTAATTAGAGTTATTTACGATGCTGATCTCTCACTCGGTCTTACGTGCTTCGAATATCTCTCTTTTTTATTTATTAACGCGATGGTACGAGGATTGGGACACGATAATTGTAAGACGATTGAAATACGATTTCATTTTCATTATTTTCTTGTTATTTTGAAATTACGATCTAACATATCTACTTACAATATAATTCTTATCCGTTTAACAATTTAATCGAATAGTATGATCTTAACGCGATAAAATTTATTTTCCATTATTTCATTTTTATCCGTATAATTAGGATTACACGGTACCGATCGATGTCGCTGATATCGCTGTAATTTTATTACTTTTTTTCTTTTCCTTTTTTCTTTTTTTTTTTTTTTTCTTCTTCTTCTTCTTCTTCTTCTTTCTGTTACGTTAACCGTAGAATTATACAAAATTGCAGTGTACGCGGAACATTAATTATGTCACGAGGATGTTACGGAGCAACGCACGTGTTCCGATGTCATTGATCTCGTTGCGATCTAACCGCCGGAGAAAATATCGATGGTTTATGAATCGCGCTCGGTTCCTCGTACTTTATCATTGCCGGATGGTATCATCAATATACCAAGCGTTCTCTTGACTATTTCCAATCCGATGCGGACAGGGGCACGTTTCATAAATACACAGAAGAATATGCGGATGTTATCGGTTGTTCGTTCTCAATGTTTTGCTTCCAGGTAGTCTAGACCAGCGTTTCTCAACCTTTTTGCCATGTGACCCAACATATATGTTAGATATCGCGACCCAAATATGAATGGTATAGATCGTATATTATATAAATGAATCAAATTATAGATACTTAGACAATAATTTATAGATACGTATGAATTATAACATCCGATACATTTTTATTGAAAATAGTTCAAACGTATTTCGATTTATAACAAATTTTTCATTTTTATTTTTTATTATTTAAACTTAACCATGGAACCGTTTATCCATTATTCTTCAAATTCGTTAATTTCTAAACGATCATTACCGATGAACTATCATTAACGAGAAACTCGTGAAAGATCATTTATTTTTGTTCTCAATAATATACCATTGTTGTAAAAAAGAAAGAAAGAAAGAAAGAAAGAAAAAAAAGAAGAAAAAAAAATAGAAATTGACAAAGACCAGACAACTTTCCAAATTTTTAAGCTGAATTAGAAACGATTCGGATGAGAAAGCATAAAATCAAGACAATTAAGCGTGAACTCTGATCGTATTATTTTGAGTCTCGTCTCTTTTGAAGAGTCTCAAACGTCGCGTTTCTCGCCATGTTTCACGCACCTTTTAATGCATGCGCTTTATGGTAGTGGCCACGGTAATTATGGCTTTCTTCAATCACAGGACCGACACTCACGACGCAATTACGATAATTAACGTCGTCATTTTGAGAGGAAGGACGACGAGTTACTTTCAATTATTATTCTCGTTTAAGTTTCAATTCGACGATTTTGTAAAAAAGGAATTAATTTATTGATTTTTCAAATTTAACGATCGAATTATTATTACAATGAATATTTTTCTTTACAATATTCGTTATAATTCTTATGTATATTTCACGATAGAAGAAGCACCGATCTAAATAGCGAGAAAACACTAAGATAGTCCCGTTTATTTTTAGAACGTCAACTTGGCAGCGGCTTTATGCAAATTCGTCGTCCACCAACGAGAACCATAAAATGCAAGACCTCAATAAACACCGGCCTTAACCCGATCCACTATAAAACGAACAATATAACATATGTTTCCTTTTTAGCCTCTCGGAAATAACCATTCTCCTATTGAACGAAGGAGTCTATCGATGAGGCAACAAACGAGAGGGAAATAGACAGAAAGAAACAGGCAAAGAGAAAGAGAGAGGAGAGAGAGAGAGAGAGAGAGAGAGAGAGAGAGAGACGAAGAAGGTCAGTTCTTTCAGTGAACAAGGCAAAAAGTAGTGTTTCTTCCATTCATTCGATAGCTTCAAGACCTTTACGTTTTACATCCAGACAAGTATCCAGACACGAACTAATTAGTTCTTTCTTGCTAATCGACGAGTTTCTTCTTGATCGTGCCACCTCGTTAACGCTCGTGCTCGTTGGATTCGATCTAACTCGATCAAACGACGATGTATATGTAAGCTCGTTATCGAAGGGATAGTCGAGATTAAATTCTTCGAGCAATCCATCGACTCAAAGAACTTTTAATTATCACCGTTAGGTTGTATCTTCACAACGAAAGATATATCGTTCGTATTGATCGTATTCCCGATAGGGATTTCAATCAGGATTCAATTTGTCTTTCGATGTTCGAAACAAAGTGTGATTTCACGTATAGCAGTTATAACGACTAGGCGATCAGTAATTAGTCAGCGACAGGTTACCTTGTCGTTGTGTCGTAGATCCGTTCTTAACTGAAAGAAAATTCATGGTAGGTGCTCGTTACCGTTCGAGATCTTTCGCGTTTATTTCTATTTTGAGAGAAGTCAGATGATCATCCTATAACTCATTGCACAGGTGTTGAATCGAAGAGCAAATGCGAGCAGCTGCGATGATTATGTACAGCCCGGAGGATGTTTCGGGTGTATCGATAACAAGAAGTTTAATTTATACAAGTCCGATATTAATTTTTCAAATAAAATTATGAAATTGGGATAATCGAGTTTCTCGATTTTTTTTTCTCTCTCTCTTTCTCTCTCTCTTTCTTGAAATTGTTATTATTATCGAGAATAACCAAGGAATTCGCAACATTTTTCATTAACATTCTTGGACATCATTGATTCGCCATTTATGAACCACATAGAATATCCATGGGAGGAAAACTCATCACGTCAACGATGTCGTTTCTTCTCTCCAAGAATGTTCATATCGCCGAAATAGCAGTAACCTAACATAGACGACTCTCCGCGAAATATCTAACTGGCAAATGTTAGTAAACCACGTTCGAGAACAGTCTGGGATAGGTAAAAAGGTCGTTGATCCTCTCTTAGACGACGTGACCCTTTACGAGCTTGCCAACATACGTCGTCCTGCTGACTTAAACTGGAAGTTTCTATTCCCTTGCTGTAATCAACAGTGCTCGACGCTGATGACGAGCTCAGCGAAAAACGAGTGACCGTCATAAACAATAATCTTAATGTAACTTTAAGAGAAAATTGATGATTCAATGAATTACGTTCAATTACATTTAAATCCATATTTTCTTTTCTTTCTTTTTTTTTTTTTTTTTTTTTTTTTTTTTTTATTTACTAATGTAAAATTCGAAAGAAGATAATTTTGATTATGTAATTCATATTTAAATGTATTCGATCTTATTTACCAACCTCTTTACCATAGAAAAGATCATCGAATTTCGTTACATTGAACGTTAACAAGAAAGAATTTGGGATGTTAATATTAACATAGATAAATAGAAATATCGGCTGATTAACATTCGTTCCATTTGTAAGCGATGGTTGCTCGTTTTCATTGGTAGCAGAGCATAATTCATTATTTGTATGGATAAGGTAAGAGCTACCGTGGGCCCACGATCGAACGAAGCTTAAACAGAGGCGCGTCACGTTAGGAAATCGACGAAATTCTTAGCACGCTTGCCGCTTGTAAATCAACCGAGAGAATGCCTTTGCCGAAGGCCGACGAATTCGCACTACCAAGTCGTTAATATTAATATGTATCTTCATACGATCAAGTTTTCATTGAAACGAGCTACCGTATAAAACTATTTTTTGCTTATACCTCTGACGTCATCGATATTTAATAAATTAAAAAAAAAAAAAAAAAAAAAAAAAAAAAAAAAAAAAAAAAGAAAAAAAGATAGATCAAAAAGGAATGGTTGATTTTTATTGATCGCATACGTAATCGTGTCTATTTTAAGAGAATAGGAATGGAAAAAGAGTTGAGTGAATGTTCGTGTTCATCAACGGAAATGTTATCTGTTAGTTGAAAAAACGTGAGAGAATAATTCAACATAAATTCCAAAGACCAAACGAGCTTCGGTCTCTATTGCATCTCGGTGTTATGAGGTCGATGCATTATAATTAACCAACGGACTAGACATTGCGACAATTCCCATGGGTAACTCTACGAATTGACCCTCATAATGTACACGTTATTGCGATTTATTTTGCAATTAGTGCGAACGTTAATATATATATATATATATATATACCTTTCTACCGATCGATCTTATTCATAATTCTTGTAAACTCAATTAATCGTAAATAAATGTATTTTTATGTAAAAATATTAAATGTAATATTAAATGTTGCAGTTTAATGTTCCCATTAAATAGACAAATGAATTTATGACGAAATTAACCTAGTTTTTTTACACATGACTCATATGTCATGATATCATTTATTACCAAAACACATGGTACAATTAGAATTAATCATACAATAAATTTTTATAAGATTTCTCATCCTAGTTTCACACCTAGTTTCGTGGAATTGGATAACGGAGAATAAACAATAATATTGCGATATTGTAATGCGATCGTAACCACGCGCGTAGGAGAGAATTGCTCACGAGCACGTGTAAGAGATAAGCTTTAACATCGGAGGATTGCTACGTGAAAAATATTTGCCAAGATATCGTTTGGGTCCGTTAACTTTACAGCGAAAATTAGTCCTGACTTTTAGGAAGTCACGCTCGACGGCATGCCTGTCCAACAAGAGCTTTATGAGCATCTGTATAATTATGGAGTAGCCTTCGGATATAATAATATAAATCGTCGTACATTAATAACATTAATAAAACGTATTCATAAAATCTCGTTTCCCGATCATTTTTTATTTTTTATTTTTTTTTTTTCTTTTCATATAATAAACTTGTACGATGTCATTAGTATGAAAATAACTTTTGATTGAGTCGGATAAATAATTATTGTAAAATAATCTTGTTTTTATCTCATCAAAATGGACCTATTCATTTTGTCGAGTATCCGAAGGACAATACCATCCAAAAATGATTTCTCATCGGAGAGACGAAAATACAAAGAGTTGATTCTAATGAGACAAGCAAATGTGATGCAAAATTACATGTGATGATTGTCTGTTCGAGTGAAAGTCGGCAAATAAATCTGAGTACAGTTTCTCAGGAATGTAGAAAATACCTCGACATACCATTGTAGTGACAGTAAATCTATTGGATCGAGTAGTAGTATGTTGTGTTGTATAACGAGTAGCAAGAAGAGTAATATCTTTCGACGCCAGTCTCGCTTCTACTTTGTATTCGTCTTTTCCTGCGTCATTTGGAGCAACGTGCGCAAGACACGCATCGCATTAATAAAATAACCGATGCGATACGAGTCGACCAATTGAAAACGTGTCTATAATTTATATGTTTTCTCGTTCTGAAAATATATATATATATATATACGGAACTCATCATGTTCATTTTCAAAATACATATTAATTGCTTTTAATAAAAGTATCGTCTTACCAACGATCGTCCTTAATAATTATAGGCGTCTTGTCGTTGCTGTATATCCGGATGACTTTTTTCATCTTATATAGATAGGTATAAACAATAATAATCTTCATTCATTCCTATGAATTATTAACGCGAGATCGCTAAAAGAATGCATAATGCATGCATCCAGTTTCGATGAACGATTAGATAAGGACCAGGAAACAGCTCTCCCAGTTTATGTCGATCGATGAATAAACAAAGTTATACGATTAAGAAAGAAACATTAATATTTGCAGCTCGTTAAAGGCGACGTTACAGCGTATTCCGAAAGAAATATGTCAGATGTATTTTATTAAATGTAGCATGCAATTATCCTGATGCATTGTCCATAGAAGTAACGCCTACGTTCATCGATGACGATGATGACGACGACGACGACAACGACGTGCTTTCAAGGATTCAGAAAGTGATCGGAGGCGACGATTTGCGATATCGTTTCACGTTATTTACGATAATTATGTAAATACGTAAATAATAATCAATACGTTTGTTTCATCATCGCGATATAATCATATTTATGATATATTCATAGAAGGTATCTTATATCATAATCATTTATCGTGTGTATGTATGTATGTATATGTTAAAAAATCGATAAAATGTTGTTATTAAGTTATTAGATCATTTTTTTCTCTGTTTAAGATAAAATCCCTCGGATCGTATCATAACGAGCTCACAGGATCGAGCATAAATATTGGTTATACGGTGCGAGAAGTAGCATAACCTACGAGTATCATAAAGCGGTGAAGAGGGATACGAAAGGTAAACAGACGTTGGAACATCTATGTAAACATATCGGGCCACTGTGTAAAAGAAACACGTGTTTTCCGGAACGTTGCTCGGTATCTCTCGAAAGTTTTCTTCTTTCTCTTTCTCTTCTGCTCTTACATTTAGAAGAGAACGTAAAATCTAAAATGAATAGAAACCTATACGTTTGCCAATGCTATTTTATCATCGATTGTATTTGTATCAGAAGTTCTTTACGTCATCGGTAAATTTACGAAACTACATCTTACTTATTTTTTTTTCTCGAGTTTAGATTTATTTTATTAGAACTTGATATATGCGACCATATATATATATATATATATATATATATATATATATATATATACGTACAGTGCATGTTTTTAGCGCAATACACTTCAGAGAGACATAATATATGCCAGCACGATTTTCCTCTCCTAACGTGTTACGGTCGACGACTTCGTGAATCAAGAACAAAAGTTATTTTGGTAAGCACGGGGTAGCTCTGCAGCTTCTCTCAGTAGCATCTTGAAAGTGAGTACTCAAGTAAGAGATGAAATACTAGAAGCAATTTTATTGTTCAAGAACTAATCGAAATTTCACAAATGATCTTAACATTTTTGTCTCGATTTTCACGTATCCGATAAGAAATTATCAAGCAATCGATTTTCCTAAGAATATCATTGAGAATTTTAATTTGTCATCGACTTTATGTGCAGTTTCTTAATAATTTTTTAATCAACGATAATCGACATTAGAGATTATATGACCGGTTAATTTCATGTAAGGGTTTACTTTCGAAGATTAACAAAGATTCGAATCAACTTTCAAATCCGATAAATACGCATCAACGATTTGATACGATAAGAGATCGATTCGTACACTTTGATGACCTGCATACTGCTCTTGACGTACATAGGTAGGTACATGCACTAATTATCGATCATTGACATTATGGGCGCGGCTAATCAACCGGTGAAAATTGTGCGAATTATATCTGGTGAGATATAAGTCGTGCAATTCGGTTTCAGTTCGTGGTATATAAATTGCATTGGTTATGTGTATGTAACTACGTGCGTCTGCGTTGTTCTGGATAATTGGCCTAACTGCCTTGCGACGAGAAGTAAAGCGAGACGAATAAATCATACTTTACGAGGGATTTATAAGACTCATTCCGATCAAAAAGCATAGCTCAGCCAAGCTGAGCTTCTTTACTCTCTCGATAATTCTTCTAGCGAGAAAATTCTTGAGAACGTAAATTCCAACGTTGAATAGTCAGGGTACTCAACAACGAGTTGAGTAGTCATTCAAACTTCTTGCGAAGTGTTAAGCATATATAGGAAGTTCTTAATGCTATCGAAATTATTTATCGTAAACGTCTAATGATCGATAGAAAATTTGCTTGTGAATTTGGCGCGATGACTCGAATCTTTTCATGATTCATATCATAAATCGGTGTAAGGGTCAATGACTATACGCTTTCGAATAGGTACGTTTCACGTTGCGATGTCGACCGCTATTAAATAAATGACAAATGTAATTGGTTTTAATAATATTTTATAGAAAATCATTCTTTATAGAGAATCATCTTTCGTATAAGAATAAACTTTAGTAAAATATTGAGATTTATTTTTAAAAGGCGTTGCATTTTCTTAATGATATTAAATTAAAGAAAGAAATTATTAGAATATTAAGAACACCCACGAATAAGGAGAATAATACTTATCGTAAAATTAATTGCTTAATTTGCCTTTCTTTGCCTCTTATCGCCTCTTTTCTCCTTCGATACATGAAACAAAAGGGCAATGAAAAATTCTCAACACGCGACTCGTGGGTGTCCCTCGAATTTATGAGCACGGCCCTATTCATTAGCCCTTGTTATTAAACCTCATCGTTCTCCTCGTTGGCACGGTTGCGTGCTATGATTCACGCCTCCCGAATCTTTATCGCTCGTTAATTTTCTAAAAGGGCCGAACGGTCCTTTTTAACTTGGTATTTCCTTCGAGAACAGTTAAACTCTTTTTATAAGTCAAATCTTTTGAAGTTACGTGAATACTGACAGAAATATGCTGGCTTCTTATATTAGGGTTAAGATTTTTTAAGAGATTGATTTATATCGCGAAAGTCCGATAGAATCTTCAATAAAATTTGAACATTCACGTTTCGTTTTACGTGGTTTTATGAGATGACTCATACAACTTGTTGCAAGCCAACGTCTCAATACATTTTTAATGATGTTCGAAATAAACTCTTATCAAAGTATAGACACTGACTTTTAAACAGTTACGTGACTCACTTCGTAAGTGCGATACATCGTTCATTATGGCAGACAGGATTCGAAGGAAGAATATCGCAAGAAAATTTATGGAAGGAAAGTAGATAGTCTCTCTTATTCCGTGCAGCGTTTGATTGATGACGAAAGGAGTGGGGGAATGAGCAATAGATTAGATAAAACGTATCGTTAATGAATGTTAAGGCGAATGTACAAATATTTAATATTAGATTATATGCTTCCTCGTAATTTATTGTACATATTTATATGTTATTTACATACATCACTTAGAAGAATCGTGTACTCCAATCGTAGAAAGTTTTTGAACGGAAGGATTAACAAAAAAAAAAAAAAAAAAAAAAAAAAAAAACGTTATCTGTTTCAAGAATTTAATTCTTCTTCTTCTTTTTAATTCTTTCCGTCGAATGAAGAAAAAGAAGAAGAAAAAGAAGAAAAAAAAAAAAAAAAAAATAAAGAAAAAAAATATCCCGAAGAACATGATAGTACCGTAAGAACGCAAAGAATTACGCAAATTTAATTTACCTTGACATCGTTTGATGTCTCATTTCTATGAAATTGCTTTATTCCGATGTATAATAATCATTTCGATCACACAGAAATTTTTCCCATTTAAAATCCTAAGATAATGCGTTTGATAGAGACCGGCGCCAAGAAATTGATTTCTTAGATGACTTTAGCATGAGTTAAATCCATTGTCTCCTATTATATTGTCGTGCTTTGTCGTAACGTTCGATCGATTCTTACGAGTTGTTATTGACGTTATTGCGTTCTTTATTAACAATAGCATACTAATTCGAAGATTTGCTTTGTTGCCGATGAGAATGGAATCCATGATTTATTCGTGATTCAATTCCATGATTATCGTCAGATTTTGCTCGGTGATCGATCTTCCATTTTTTTTTCTTCTCTTTTTTTTTTTTTTTTAACAATACTTTTGATCTTTTTTCTTCTTCTTTCTTTTTTTTCTTTCTTTTTTTTTTCTTTTTCTCTTTTCGTTTTTAATATCTTTAGTATCGAAATATCGCATTAGCATTGTAAAAGAATCGAAAATGTTACAGCAATTCTCTGTTCTTTTTCAAGGATAATTCTGTTTCCGGAGGATTCCTCACGTAAACATAAGACGTGAGACGCATCAAAATCGTTGTAAGTAATGCAGAAATTCTAGGAATTCTATGACCTTTCACAACGATTATCGACAGTCCATTATTCGTCTTTCTAAAAGTTGGATATCCAACTGCTAATCCGCTAAGGAAATGAAAGATCACACGTAATCGTAAATTATGGCATTTCCTTTACCAAGTTAACATTTTTTTTTGGCTGATTTTTATTGCTCAATGAAATGCAAAATGTTCCTTCATTCAACTCTGAACGATTATAGAAATAGATAGTGTATCGTGTTTCTTTTTTTTTTTTCAAAATACAAAACGCTCGATGAAAGAAATTTCACAATTGAATTTTATATAATTTCGATATATAACTCAAACTTCATACTCAAAAATAAATCTTATCGCAACTCTATTCGTGATAAAGTTCGTAGAAAATAGACGAGAGAAAAGAAAAAACAAAAAGAAAAAAAGAAAAAAAAAAGAAGAAGAAGGAAGATGAAAGCTTATCGAGTATTAGCAAATTTTCTCACAGAATAGATTCTTCTCGTAGGACGATAAAAGGGACGTTGTAAATATTCTTGAAGATTTTTTTTTTTTTACTTCATACAGAGGTCAAGAGATCATGACGCGTGTATCATAAAACAACCGGATTATGGAAGATACTTGAGAAAGACGAGTAGAGAGTGGGTGGGGAAGGGAGGAGAGAAAGAGTAAAAAGTTATTGAGAAGGTTTATGGTCGTTGGTGAGATTCTGATAATGCGAACACCATTTAGATCGTGGCACGCGCGAAAGAACGCGTTTACTCTAAGGCAAACTTTTTCTTTTTCTTTCACATTTCTCTTTTTTTTTCTTTTTTACGTTGGTATCCTATCTAACGTAAGTACGTTCCTTTGATCGAAAGAGAGGGTTCGAGAAATGAAGAGAGAGAGAGAGAGAGAGAGAGGGAGATTCTTTTTATAATAACTTCATCCCTTCGTAGCAGGTATTAAACTCGTATCTAATGCTACGCTGATGTTTGCGATGGTAGTAGTGTAACGTGTTATTTAACCGATCGCGCCTCTAACGGCCACAACTTTCCGTAAAGGAGAAATTGCTTAGCCTCATCGTTTTCTTCTTTCCAGGATGTAAGAGGAAAGGATTTTAATGGAAAACGATCTTGAGAAGTTTTAATTCCGGTTTATGATTATATTGCTATAATGTAAACAAAATTAATGTACGATAGATATATCGTACATTATTATGATCGTTAGTTAAAATGTTTGAACAATTTTTATTAGTTCTAAGGTGAAAAGAAATGAGTTTTGATGTCATTTGGATATTTTTAGTTTATCGTAGAACCGACGATTGTTGGAACTACTCCAAATGGGCAATTGGAATGACCCAGATACTCGAATTTGTTCGAGTTTCATGATATCGATAGTCTACGATCGGTGGATAAATATAATTGATGCACATTCTAATAATGAGAGAATAGTAACAAAAGATCATGGGAAATGAGGAAATTTTCAAAAAAAATTCGTCGAAGGACAATGTCTATTAAGTTTGACAGATTTGATATATTGCCAGAAGATTGAATGATAGTGAGTATTGAAATAACAGTAATTTAGTTCTTCCTGTTTTATTTTAAATAAGTCGTCAATAGAGAGATAGGAAATTTTATCTAAAATGAATTATCAGATAGTTTCGATCGAGATTTTTTTTTAAGTCCATTGAGATGGAATATCGTATCGGCTTGATATTTTTTTTTTTTTTTCACGATAAGATTCACGAAAGAACATTTTTGTTCTTGAAATGATTTTAAAAGTGTTTCTTTTCAATGCGATTGGCACTCGTTAAAATCTAGAGGAGGAGGAGGGGGAGGAGGAGGAGGAGGAGGAGAATACACTAGATCATTCGTTAACGAGAACAGTCTGGAGATTCAATTTATACTTTACAATAAATTCTCCCTGGTCTTGATGAAATTGATTCCTTTCGCGTCTCCTTTAAAACGCACACATTTGGAAAGTTTCCAGACGAATATTCTCGATTGTCCGGGACGTGAATTTGCACTTCACAGACGATGTTCCAGGAATTAATTATTTTATACTCATTTTAGTATTGCTTGGCCACGCACAAGTGTTCCGGGAGCCCCAATGAACTTTGACAATTAACTCATGACTCACCGATTTGCATGGAACGTCAATTCTAAGGAGACACTCGTAATCGTTCTTTCTTCTTTCATTTCAATTAGTAGTTCATTGTAATTTTCTCAATTTTCTCATAATGTTATCGTGTAAAGTGCAACCGGACAAAGTCAATTAGATATCTATCTTCTTTTCATTTCGATTATCATGTCTTGGGGAGAAAGTAGCCGATGAGTTAATTATATCATTATATCCGTGACGGGTTACCGATTTATAAAGTAACATTTTTATAAGGAGACCGTTTTTGGAAGCCGTCCGAACAACTACCTCGAAGTAACTCGAACAAAGTGAAAACTTATTTTGATTTAATTTATTACGTATTAAAAACCGCCTGATCGAAAACCGGTTATAGAATTGGACTTCCAGAAGACAACCGATTCGATAATAATAAATATTATATACAGGGTGCTGATAAATTTAATGAGAACGTTCTTATTCATAAATATTACTCATAGATGTTTTGTTAAATATAAAGAGTTATATGGAACAGAGATAACGAACATCTTTCCAAGAATCTGAGTTATTTCGGTCGATTCTTTAATTAGTTATTACGCAGACCCGACTCTTTTTGCGAACATTTGTCCTTACAAATAGTATCGTCATCTCGACGATGAATCATCATCCGACAGCATGGTTAACTCTAAGATCTGTACCAGTCTTTTTGATGCTTTCCGATCGTTAATCATCTTTTCGCTAACTTCATTATTGTCAAGGGCCTCATGAGTGGGCGGAGTAGAGACGAAGTTTATCACTTCGTTCAGATCTATTTTAGCCCGTTACATTCCAACTTTTAGAGATTCTCATTCTAAAATATTATATTTCTGATGGCACAGTTCGATCGTTTCTTCAAATCGCAGATTCACTTTCACTTGTTGATTAAAATCACTATTCTTGAAGTAAAAGAAATATAACATATAAATGCAACAAGAATTACCGGCATCGATAATTTCAATATATTTAAAAGAGTTACGTTTCTACGATACAAAATGAACTTTAGTACATACGTGAAATTCGAAGGGCTATGCCTTGACATGTTCATGAGCACAAGGGTGAATTTTATGCTCGTGGTAACGAGCTTCCGCGGCAAGCTTTATAGTATTTATGGGGATTCTTCGCACGGTCAGGTGGTAAAGTCGTTTTCTTGATACGTCGAGAGAGAAAACCTTTTCGGCGAAACGGAGACTGAATAGGGAATAATAAAAAGGGGAAAGAAGGAAGATATAGAGATGCTATACTCGTCGTTTAACGTAAACGATACTTCCACGAAGTTTATCAAATGTTTATCGTTGGGAGAGATCGCGAACGATCGATTTCCGTCGGGTTTATATAAATCGAGATTCATTGAAAGAGTTCGATGTTAAATCTCTTGAAAACCAGATGAATAATCCTTTTCTAAGATATTTTAAGAGCCCTCTTGAAAAAGTTTATAATATTTTTGTGTATAGTACAGTCGAAACAATTTCAAAGGGATCGTTCGCAATACGATGAGATTCGCTGAAAGAAATTTATGAGATTAACGATCGATTGGAAATAACTTTGTAAAAGGTCGAAGCAAAATAATAGTGCGGCATCCGAAGAGGATCATTTCGAACGGGAGCAGCAATCGGTATAATCATAAAATAACTCGTAGGGTCGACATTACCCAATTAGAACTTTATGATACGCGGAAGTTGGACGATAGTGCTTATACTTCGTCGAACGATAAATGCTAAGCAATTCCATTGGAGTCAACCACGTTTTCTCTTTAGACATTAGATTGCGGCGCTAAAGGTGAGATTAGAAAAGTGGAAAAGTAAATTATTGTATGGCTCGTTTTATCAGCTATTAACACCTTAGGCTAAGCGAACGTTATCGTTTTCTTAGTAGCCTTTTAATTCGTTAACAAGAAACATGTTATCGAAATATGATGTATATATCTGTGTAGGTAAACATTAGTCGGATTTACCTTTAGAAGAGGGTAACAATCTTCTTTTAGGCTAGGCTTAAGCTAGGCTAGGTGAACCGGATGCTAAGAGTCATAGCGAGAGCACCGGTGGTTCTCATAAAACTTGATGAAACACGATACCCCGAGGGACTTCTTTCTTAAGCAAGTCAACGATTATCTCCTTGATACAAACGTCTAAGTTCGTGATAACGAAGGGATTGTCAAGTACTACCGCACGGAAGGCCTGTTTGGGTAGTCTAAGTTTTCTCAGATTAATAAGATAATATCTTTAAATGAGATGCTGCTCTTACGTTCTATTCGAATTTCCAAGAAGACGAAGTTTATTTTTTCTTTCTTTTTTTTTTTTTCCAACGCTGATGACCTAAACGTTATTATCCTTGATATCTGTTTTAGTATTAATCACCTTTGGGTAGACTGTAAGCTCTTTCGGATTAACAAGTTAATCTCCGTTGCTATCGGGTTTCTCGTTTTCCGTAGTTTCTACGAAGACGAACATTTCATTTAACATCAATGACCCAGAAAAGGTTAACTCCAGTCAGATATTACATTTGACGTCCGCTTTGGGCGATAATTTGTAGCAAATCCTATTAGACGCTTTCGCTCGTTAAGAATATGTTTCTCGATGGTGCATAGAGCACGTGGAGACTGTCCGTTATCTCGCGGATGATGAGCCATAATCAAATTAAATGCTCGTCGGTTTTGTACAAACGGACAACTGTGCGGCTTGTCTCGAATTCTTGGAGAGAGATCTTCGCGAAAGCTAATATTTGAAGTAAAGATATTGAAATTCTCACGATCCAAATGGCAAAAAAATATTATGAAAAGTTTTGAAAAAATATCTTTTCAATTTGTAAATCCTATTGTAAGAGTTTCGTAGATCATAAAAGCTACTCGATTTTTAATCTCCTTGAAGATTCTTTAACGTAGAAGCGCGTGTCAGGAGAACTTTATCGTTCTCTTTGATCCCGCGGCATCGACTTGCATGGATTTTACGGTGCAAGAGATCAGCACGTGGAATTGCTCAATTACGCGAGACTAACAATCCCTTGCTACCTTCACGGTAAAGTAGAGGCTAAGCTTTCCAATGGAACGTGGCGGGTTTTACCTTTGTAAATTGGCGCAAAAAAAGAAAAAAAAAAAAAAAAAAAAAAAAAAATAATATCGAGAGCGGTTGCGACGATGGTCGTTGTCGATTACCTTTCGAATCGGCACAGCTACCGGCACGAGAGTCAATCTTTGATCAAATTATCCCACTTTTGAATTATCCTCGAATAATCGAGATCCGTTTAATAACACAATTTATCATTCATTATCGAACGAATTTATTATTGATGATTCCATACGGTTTTACAAATTTAATGAAATCTGTACAAATTAAATTAATTATATTTTTAAAGTTAATGAGAAAAACGTATAACGTTGTTATTCTATGTATGTTATGCTTCGAACAGAAGCAAAAAGAGATCGGTATCGGAATCATTTTTCATTCGAATACTATTTTTGTATGTTGCCAGCATCTCGTTGATCTCGCAACAGAAGTTAGTTTTTTCCTTGGCAGCTTACGACAACACGAGCCGATAATACATTCCCGAAATTACTTGCCGCCTTATTTTCATTGAACGATCTGTAACATCTGTGCCGTCGAGACTGTTTTGGGATACAGAAAGGCCGCTCCTTGACGTACGCAGAAAGCGTTCCATCTATTCGCAGGATGATCGAGCAAGCACGAAGATATGCACGTAGAAGAAAAAAGGAAGAAGAAGAGGAAGAAGAAGAAGAAGAAGATGATGATGAAGAAGAAGAAGAAGAAGAAGAAGAAGAAGAGAAAGTAGTTTTTGGTCGTAGGCAGAGTAGACTACGTGCTTCTTTGGCTCCTCGGCAAAGATATGGCGAATGTTCATTGGCTTTGACGAGGCGTGGCGGACGAAAATAATCTTTGAAATTCGCGCTCGTTAATCAAAGACTCTTGCAGCCTTTTATCTTTCTCTTCTGAATTTGTAAAATTCTTTTTTCATTCGATCTCATTACGATCATTTAAAACGATTCGCAAGAAATCTCATTAGAAATGACTATCGTTTATGACAATGTCAATGATCGATCAATAGAAATGAAAAGTAACATACAAGAGATTCTTACATTTATTTCCTACAATTTTAGAAAGTGATACATGTATAATACATGACGTAGAAACTGAAACTCATTCATTGATATCAACAGCTGTTATGAAGAAACAAAGTTCTTCGCCAGCTAAAGTTCATCAAATTTCCGAGTATTCGTCCATTAGTATCGTACAAATACCAGAGTAGTGATCACTGAATGGCGCGTTTGGCAATGAAAAGTGGCATATGAGATCAGTTTCTCGATCTTTTCTAAGATTTCTAGTCTTCAAGAGTCTTCATGATGTACATATTACCCAAGGATAATCTAATCTTAGTTGATGAAGAAGGAGAGAGAAGCTACACCAACGTCGCGACGAATGCAAATACGAAGTCGTTAATAACGTCGGAAGAACGGCGTAAATTCGAAACAGTTCTCAGAATTAGAGTACTTAACGAATCTCAAGAGAGAATGAGAGAGTTTTCGATAAAGCATGGCCTGCTTCGTCGTAAGCACGAAGACTGTTGTAGGTGTCTGACGCGATTCACAGCCCGTGGCAAATAGCACTGCCAAGGACGATCCAAAACGATCTTCTCAAGTGCAACAGGAGAGAGAGAGAGAGAGAGAGAGAGAGAGAGAGAGAGAGAAAGAGAGAAGTGGGGAGAAAGAAAGAGGCTGTCTGCGTTGCATCGTGAAAGTCGATCACGAGATCAGCCGTGCGAGACTGAGAATTGCTGAAGGGTAACGTCGCGTACACCCTCGAGATCTCAAAGAATGCGAACGTGCGAAATTACCTGCTTGAGCTATGTGATTCTCTGAGATTGCTTCAAGCGGAGATCATTTTCAAGACATGATTACGATAGTTCGCCACGGATTTGTGAATCGATGATAGTTGATTAAAACGTCAAATGTATTTATGATTTAGACTTGGAATCTTTTCGATCAGCAAGATAGATGTTTACCAGATCAGATAGATGTCTTATTGACAAAGTCGATGTCTGTGCTCGTGTGGACAGTACATTCTGATAGGAGCTTATCTTTCAAGGCCGCGGTCTTGGATCGTTGCCCTTTCCAAGGATACCTGGCGAAAAGAAAAGAGAGAATCGATACGATGTACATCGAACGATCGGTGAACGGTCATAGCAAAGATCGAGATCTTCCCTCGCCAAGGTCGTTTAGAAGGGAACTCGATTCTATCCGGCTCGATTTGCGGTTTCTCGTAGGTGCAACCGTCGAAGAGATCGGACAGGATAGTGTCTTCTTTGAAAACTAGGAAATCTTTCTTATGATTTAGAGATAATTTTTTTTGGGATATCGTTATTTTTTTCTTTTCTTTTCTTTTCTTTTCTTTTCTTTTCAATAAAGATAAAATAAACACGATCCATCGAGAGTTAAACTCACCGTGTTAGTGACGTCCGATTGCATGCCGGAATCATCTTCGACGCCGGCCTTAATAAGATCTTCCTCCTTCTCGTTGTCCTCGGTGTTCAAGTAGTCATCGTATTCCTGCTCGAGACTCTTTGTCTTAGCTTTTCCGGAATGCTCGTCATCGTCTTTAACCACGACACTGATCACGTTCTTCGAGGGTTTACGTTTGATCTCTACACTCGCGGACTTGATCATCGCGACGTTCCTATCCACTACCTCCTCTCCGTTCGACGGCTTTTTATTTACAAAATAACTGGACGCGCCGGCTACATAAGAAGAGCCGACGACCTTCGGGCGAGTAAGATTTCTGGAGGCACTGTTGTTGTTGTACGATATGCGCAAAGGATACTTTTCTATACCAACGTTCCTGTAATCCCTTTTCACCGTCGGCTTTGCCGTGCTAGGATCATCCGACGTAAGTCTCCTGATAATATCGTCGTAGCTGTACAACGGCGGCTTATTTTCATTTTTGTAAAAATCATTATCGAGTTCCTCCTCGGCATTTTCATTGTCGGCGTCGTCATCCTCTTCCTCTTCTTTCTCGGCTTCCTTCCAGATATCATCCTCTTCCTCCTCCTCCTTCTCGTTCTCCATATAATCCTCTAAAATTCTCTCGGTCAAGTTCGTCCTCCTTCTCCTTTGATCGTCCAATCTAAATTTCCTCATGCTATCGAGGTCGCTCGCATCGTAGAATTTCTTTCCGTTACGATAACCAATCGAACTTTGCCTGTTGCTTCTCCAATCTCTTCTCCAATTGCTCCTGTGCTTCTTGGAATTTCTCCAAGGTAAGTAGGAAGAGTAATGATTATCCGGACCAGAATCATCCTCGTAGTGACGCGCTGACCTTTCCTCTTCCTCATCCTCCTCCTCGTTCTCCTCGTTAAAATCATCGCGAAAAACTTCACGATTTCTCGAATAGCTTCCTCTGTGTCTATTCCTACCGAGTCTTCCCAATCTTGACCTATGACGATTCTTCCAATTATATCTTGAGGGAGCCCGACGTTTTTCTTCGTCGTGATACCAACCGTGATAACTTTCTCGATGACGTCTTGGATATTTAGATTCGAAAATTCTTTCCTGATAATTCTTCCCTCTGGATCTTGGATATAACCTTTCCTCGTAAGATCTAATACCATCGTAATCTTCCTCATCGCCGTACTCATCGTCGTCTTGTCTGGAATCATCATCCATATCGTCGTATTCGTAATCCAATTCTCGTGACCAACTCGATCGTCTGTCAATCAGGTCATGATGATTTCTTCTGCTAGCCGATGTTTCATGCCTGTGTCTGTGCCGATGTCTTCTTGCCTCGAGAGCAGTATCCTCGCGATACCTTGATTCGACCGCAAGCAATCCGTACGCCATCAGCAATGCCAACAATAATAACAATCTCCCGTCGTTCGTCATTTCGTCTACCTAAGAATCGATACCAGCTAGATAGCTTACATTATCGGCATCATTATCGTCATAGATAACACCCACTCTTTTTCGAACGTCCTTTTATTTCTATTTTTTTTTTTTTTTTTAATCTTTGACAAAATTTCTCGAAAATCAGGAACACATGGCTGATGAAATGCCGGTCCACGACGCACGATCACTATGATGATCTTTTCTCCACGATCGAGACATCAGTCAAACACGTGGCTACCGGCGGAACCGATTTAGCCACAAAAACTGTACGAAAGTTTTTCGAGCTTTGTCGATTCCTTTCTTCTCTTTTTTTTTCTTGTTCTTTCTTTTTTTTTCTTTCTTTTTTTTTTTTTTTTTTTTTTTTTTTTTTTTTTTTTTTTTTTTTTTTTAATTGTTTTTTCCTTTCTTTTCTTTTCTTTTCTTCTTACTTTTTTGTTTTTGGTCTTCTTTTTTTTTCTCTCTCTAATAAACAGAATCCGTTTTCGAAGTATTCGCTCGAATTATTTCATTCATCGAAGCGTAAAGTGTAATTTGGTAGAACTTCGTTTGTCCTTTTCATCGATCTCATAGCCGATCAGAAAGACGTTAAAGAGGCAAAAGGCTCGAAGATCTTTTCCCAGCGAGATTCTTGAACCCATTCGATCTTCGTTCGATCTTCGTTCGGCAAGAGAAGAGTCCGACGTTCGGTGATCCGAGACTCGAATCGTATCTCGCGGACCGAATGTCGCGGTCGACTGAGGCCAGCCGGAGCGGCCGGCGGCCTAAGAGATCGCGGGACGCACTGCGCATGCGTGCGAGTAATATTCGTCCCCATCTCTTTTCTTCTCTTTTCTCTTCTCTTCTCGAGTCTTCCTTACCTCCACCACCCCCTCCTACGCTTTCTTAGTCGTCTCCCTAGAGACTTTATCTCCGCGAAAGAGAAGAAGAAATGTTTCAGGGAAGAAACCAAAAAGAGTCTCTTTCGTCTTTGACAAAGAAAATGAAAAGGGTTGAAAGTTGAATAACTTTTGGCACTCTCGTTGATCTTTCATCTTTTCTTTGAGATAAAAATGAAAATTCGTTCGAGCAATATTATTTTTCTTTGTTTTTTTTTTCTATTTTTTTTATTTTGGCATAAGAGGAACATTGTCTTCTTTCTATTTGCATATCTTTGTACGGCAACGGTTATCTCTTTATGGCATAGTATATGAAAGACAATGGACGTTTCTCCCGAGAATCGTAAGTTATTACGATGACACGGGCGTTTCGGGGTAGGAGTGACAAGGTATTTCCCTTTCCTGCACACCTGTTTCCTTATTAACTTTCTAATGATACTACGTAAATAGGAATAAAACGATAGCAGAAGAAAAATACTTCCGTGCGGTGACTCCGTAATGCGTCTTCTCGTCGGAGATATCGTAGCTTTCGTACTCCCGTGTGTGTGGCTTTGCTGCCAGACGTTCTACGTGACGCGCAGGATTTTCTGCGATCCCTTCCAAGGGGGGGTAGGAGGAGGAGGAGGAGGAGGGGGGGAAGGAGAGGTAACTGCGTGAAAAAATAACCATGGAGTATTAAATGCGAGAAAGGAAACGAGCGAACACGTCGAGAACGAAAGTTTGCGATAATTGTACGAAGTGATTCGTGAGAAGAATAGTTTATCACGTCGAGACGACGTAAGATAACATTTTTTTTTTTTTTTTTTTTTTTTTTTTTTTTTTATTTAAAAACTATCAAACGTGATAGATTAAATTCGTTTGCAAAGAATTACTTTTATACAGATATAAAATTCATTTGGAATATTTAATATATTTTTATCATTGAAGCCTTTCAAATATAAAGAGATAATAAATTTTGTATGATATTTCGTATGGTCAAATAAAAATAATAAAAGGATGTTCTCTCATTTTTTACTTTTGTTAATTTCTTTAAAATTTTTATATTTATAATTAAGATTTGAAAATATTATCAAACGATCACTGTTATATGTTTCAGTTGGATTTTCCTTAAACTAATACGCGAGTAGTTTCGATTTTAACGACGACGTAAGGGCAGGACCGGTCGTCCTTTTGGTCCTCCATTCACTTTCGCGCCGCCATTCAGAGACGTCTCGACGTCGGCGGGCCGAAATCTCGGCCGCGGACGAAGAAAGAGAAAGAGAAAGAGAGAAGTAAAGAAAGATACGATCGGTAGTGCGTGCTCGACGGACTGGAGGACTGGTTCTTTCGTTCTGCAAACGGAGCTCGTGTCGTCGTGCTTTTTGTCGCCCTTTTAGGCTGGACACCGATAAATAAACACGCCTGTTTCTCCACCAAGAAAGATGGCTATGTCTGATTTGAAATCTCGATATTCTCTCTCTCTCTCTCTCTCTTTCTCTCTTTCTCTCTCTATCTATCTATCTATCTTTATCTCTCTCTCTGTCTTTCTCTCTCTCTCTCTTTCTTTCTTCTTTCGTCCTACGATTTGTCCCGAAGAAATGTTGTTGCCTCGTCATGCGACCCTTTTCTCTCTCTTTCAACTGCGACAGGAAGTTGTACACGAGGAAGGGAAAAGAAGGTGGAATTACACAACGTCCGCTACCGCCTTTCGATACTTCTTTTCTCGACGCCCTAAGGAAGAAAAAACGTTCGACCGTTCGTGTCTCTTTTATCGATCGACTGTCTCGATTAATCTTGACCAATACTGATTTTTCAAATCCTCTGTTAAAATAGAAAAGTATATTTCGTATCGACGTTTAGTTTTTTTTTCGAGATACATAATAAAGGCAAAAAATGAATTATCTGATATGAACTATATCTAAATAAATTTAAAAATCTATTCCTATGTACGAGGAGAAACATGTATTATAGTAAGAATTGTAAGATCATTCAAATGGAATCCTTAGATCCATTTTATTATTAATTCTAATTTGACCTAAATTAACCTAACAGTCATTCGTCAAAAGTTGTAGAACGAAGACAGACTCATTAAAGATAAAATCGAAATCAATCGTGAGCGCACGTGGAATTCGAACGTTTCATAGCGAGAACGTTCGTAATCATCATGTCGAATTAATGAGCCGAGATCTCGTAAGGTAAGAGAGAACTAACTGATAAATAATGACTCTCGAGTACGTTCCATTCGTTTAACGTAAAATTATCTTGGTTCTTCGTTGCAGTAAATCCTCTGTTTAATATTCAAATATTCACGTAGAATCCTATTGATTGTTAAATTAATAGTTCCTATTATTGTTTCTGAAGTCATGAATATGTCATAATTACAATTTCTACGGCATTTTTTATGAATAAGATATGCTATTACGATGTTCATTTTATTTCTTAGAATTGCAGAAAATTATTCGAGAGAATAAGTTCGTAAGAATAGTTGTCATCTTTAGATAGATTTTCTGTACAGATCTTATGTATAGATACGATACGCTCTGGGTTAACCGAAAATATTCGTGAACACGAAGGGACATCCGTCATGCGGATTTAGATTTAAAATGCTGTCGCTTTCATGCCAAGAACCGTGCTCAAAGTACCGATTTGTTCCACTTGGAAGTGGTTCGCTCTTTGCCACGAATATCTATCCATCAGTTTAAAGTTTTCCGCGTTTATGCATAGATCGTTTTGCAGAATGATCAATTTGTTGTTTCCTCTTGTTACGCTTTTCTAGTCATAGATATATCAAGAGTCCGTGAACCGAGGAGATAGTAAAAAGGAGGATAATTTTTTTTTCAATAAACGCGACCATTCGACGGATCAACGGAATTATTAAGTGAGAAAAATAATGAAAATGAATTTATCGTATCGTTCGTTGACACTTCCGACATCGATGCCGACGTCTCTTTTGTCCTGGTTCAAAAAGGTTATCGCAAAGATTAAGTTCATAGGCCTACGCAATAGACTCATTTTCGACTTTATTTTATATTTATTACGATCGAATACATTATCCGCATACACGTTATTCACCTATTTCACATAACTATTATGAGTTTAGAAATAAAAATTATTTCAACTTCCTTTAATTCTTTTTTACGATAATCAAGAAGATTGAGGAGTCGCGAGGTAGACAATCAAGTTTTTGCTCGTATCGGAAACTTAATTGCGATCGTTGGATCCTTCCTTTCCTTTTTGAAAAGGAGAGAGAAAGAGAGAGAGAGAGAGAGAGAGAGAGAGAAAGAGAAAGAGACAGAGATAGAAAGGGAAAGGACGGAGAAGAGATTTTACAACGATGATTGCGATCGCACACGTCGAAAGTAATTGCATTGCACCTGCCTAGAAGGGACGACAAGGCAACGTCTGTACGTAGCTAAGAATGATTGTGATAACCGGAATGGCTTCTTCTGTCTCTCAAGGACGTCTGTACTAGTCGAACGACCTTTGACACGGCGAGCTACGCTATCGACACCTTTTATGTTCTTTACAATCTTGCCTTTTCATCGAGCTTACCTTGAAATCTCTTTACCTTTCTTTCCAATTTAATTGTGTTCACGAAAAATTGTATATCTTTGTGATGTTATATAATGTCAAATAATATTTCTGATTATTTAGCAGGATACGTCAATTTTCTCATCATTCATAAAGCTTTATAATGTTTTGTAATTTAATATTTATTAATAATATCGGATAGAAATATTTTCTATTCATTTTTCAAAGTGAATTGTATATTTGAGAAGATGTTGAGGTAGAAGAAAAATTCGGCAATATCTTTAAAGATGTTTCTTTCATAATAAATAACAGTTAATCCTATTTAGAATGCACTAAGGAAAATTTTCTAAGCACGATTAGCGCAGGTATACAAGTTGGGATTTTTCAACTCTAGCATATTCGAGGACACGACTGAACCTGAGGATTCATCGATCAGTAGGATTACAAACTAACCATCCACGATGAATAGAAAATGAATGTGGTTAGCCGACATTCGAATTAGGAATAGAATAGATACTTTATTCGTAGGATTGTAAATAATTTTATTGTTTCGTTAACAAACGCAGTGCTCTTGCACCGTATTTATACATTTAAATATTATTATATCCTTTGGCTTAGATATGTGGCTTACATAAATTCCTATTATCAGCTTATTTGCATCTAGGACATTGAATGAGAGATATGTTAATTGTAGGTACAGAATGTCTGTGTGAAGTTTTGAATAATCAACAAATAAGATGCTTTAAAGTTGATTAAAAAAAAAAAAAAAAAAAAAAAGAAAAAAAAGAAAAAAAAAATTTTATGCGTTCATAAAAAATGTAAAACTTTGTAATCTTTCTTTCAAAATATGCGTTCAAAGTTAAACTTAGCCAAAATAATTATCCATTATGAAAGGAAGTATAATTTCTTATCTTTTAATTAGAGCGATCTCGCGCTAGAGAATTAATAATACGTTCATAAACAAATATGATAAGAGGCAATGTTAATTTTGTGATGAGAAACGTTCTCAATGCTGTTTACATGTTGTGTCCTATTAAAAATTAAATTATCTAGGATTCAAGAATATTATTTCCTCGATCGACCTAAAAATTTGATTAAGATTCTTGCGGTAAATTTCAATTAGATTATAATTTTGAAATAACAGCGATAATACACCGACGATAAAATCTTATGATTATTTTCAGGCAATTCGTATATATCTCGTTTAATGAGATTCTCAATGAATCAAATGACATTTCTGTTAAATGTATAAAACGGTATTTGATAAAATTGTGCGTCTAATCCTACAAGTGAATTATCCCTACTGTTCGATTATTATTAATATTTATAAGCGAAAGGAATTGTGTATGTTGATTTAAGTTTTTTAAACGACTACGACAAATTCGCAAGAATTCGTCCTCCGAAATCTTCCTCGTTTATTTTCGTTGCGCGTACGGAAAGGAAGAGGAAGATGACGATGAAGAAAAATACGAAGAATCGAGACAGAAAAACGTTTGACCTTGCAGCTGATTAAAAAAAATGGTAAGGAAAACGACGATCCTTCGATGAACGATCTTCAAAAATTGATCGGCGGTAAGCGAAATTGCGAGATCTAAAGCGTTCATTCTTGTTTGACGTCGTCCAGAATGGACGAAGATGCTCGCATTTTGTAAAGTTGTATTTTCTAAAAACCGCGATTGATCCTCACATAGATTGCTTCACAGCATCCTGACAAAAAGGAACGAAAGGAGCATCATCGCGGTCATCATCGCGACATTAAAGGTCGACGAACCGCTAGTCAAGTCGAGATTGTTCCAAACATCTTCTGGAACATCGACATAGACCTTATCAACGCCGATCGTTGTTATCAACTCGGAGAGTTTCTTCGTGTCGACTTGATCGCCGTGGCTAGACCAGATGGTCAAAGTTACATTGCCAAAGCTCGAGCTTCGATTTAGCAACGTTTTCATGGCGCTAATGTCGTTAGCAACGAGACCTGCTCTCACTGGATAAGTTATCGACTGAGAGACCTTATTCTCCGTTAAGGTTTCTATCATCTTCTGGATCTGTTCCGTCGTGTAATGGCCTTCGGTTATGTTGAACTCTGACCCATATCTGAAAGGAGAAAAGAAAAGATAACAAAAATGTTTTCTCTGTGAATCTTTAGAAGGCGTTCCTCATATTGAAATCAATTTTTTGCTTTAGTAAAAATCTTTTGTCGAGTGACACCATTTGTGGGTCTCAACCTGTAAACCTTTATTCGTTACGTTCATTTCTTTACGTTTTCTATTTACACAAATTCTAAAGACAGTAATATTTATCGTCACGAAGCTATCTCTTGATTATTATTATTTTCACTCTCTCCTTTTTCTCTTTTTTTTCTTTTTTTTTTTTTTTTTTTTTTTTTTTAGATTAATGTTAATATCTTTTTATCTCTTTTTTTTTTCTTTCTGTTTTATTCATATTCTTATATATTACGCTAGTGAATGAGAATAGAGGTAAAGGTGAAGGTGAACGTAAACTCATTTGCGCTTATGCGCTTATGTAGCTCAAGCGTATATGTATTTATATTTTTATAGTTCTTTTTGAACAAATTTTTTTGTCCCTCTTTGTCTCTCTTCCTCTTTCTATTGCTTTATCGCAGCATCACATTCCGCGGAAGGTGTGGAGCAAAGAAAAAAAAAAAAAAAAAAATAGAAAAAAAATATCAAGTTGTACTCGTTATACTTTTTTTCTATAATTTTATAATTAATGATCACCGAGTCGGAAGTAAAGTAAATATACTAAACAGGTTTTGACAAGGAAAATGAATTAACTCGCTCGAGCAACATATTCTTGGATTTACCTGGTCGTCCAACCAATAGATAGGATACTTTCTGGAAAAACCTCCATTGCACCGGTCAGGAAGGATTTGGAATCGAGTGGAGTGGTTTTGGCGTCAACCGGTCCAGGTAGAATGTCGGCATTTAAGAACAAAGGATTGGTGAACTGAAAGACAATAAGAGAAAATTATTATTAATAAGCCGTGTTCTTTGTTCTCTCGAGTTCTTCGCAACAAATCTCTACATATTTTATAAAGTGTGTCGTTTGTAATCTACATAGGTATAGGTATATATAAAGAGGCATAAAAAAAATAAGCAAGTCACGGGATCGATACTACCAGCTATACGAAATGTTTTTCATTTTAATAGTAATAAAACGTGTATATGTATATACACGTTTTGTCAACTTGAAAAAATTTAGATTGATCTTTTTGTAGAGATTGTCGACATTTCTCTGTTCTCGTTTCAATCGTATCATTTTTATTTTATCAACTTATTTTACACATACATACCTTTTTTCGTTTTTCGGCAAGTATAGGTTTGCTGCGTTCGAAGGCATCGAGTGTCTTGAAATCAAGTTTTACGCCCTTGGTACTATTAAGAGCACTCGAGAGAAACTCTTCAAGAGAGAGATCGCTCTCTGTATCCGGTGGATGAGCCATTATCGGTATGTTCGTATTATTGCTAATGGAATTGTTCAGGTTGCCTATCACAACGTCGGCTTCGAGCATCATGATGTCGTCTTTAAAAAAGCAACTACGTTTAGTGTATATTCGCGAAACACATACAAACTATGAGACTTGTAAATACTTAGAGAGAAAAAGAGAGACGTATATATAGAGATAGAGACGGAAGCAGAAGTAAGAGGGAAACGGAAAACGCGCACACGTGCAACGAATATCGATCATGCCTAAAGAGGCTGCGAGTCGACACGACGTTCGCGACTTTCTCTCTCCTTCTCTCTCTCTCTCTCTCTCTCTCTCTCTCTCTCTCTCTCTCTCTATCTATCTATCTCTCTTTTTCTCTCTCTCTCTTCGCATTGTTAAACGAGACTTTTAAGTCGTCCTTAGGAGAGACGAAGCAAGAGAAAGAGAAGGGAAACGCCCTAACCCTTTTTGTTCCCCTCCATATCTTCGAGCTTCCATTGTCTACTTTAGAATTACTTTCTCGTGGTATATAAGTTTCAAGGTCAAATATTTCCATGCCTTCGATCAAGGCTTTCATCCAATGTTCTCCGTACCGTTTCGTTCGTCCAATATTTTAACTTTTTCGTACGTATATATATATATATATATTATATATACGTACTCATGTGAAGTGGACACTTTAATAAGAAGAGCATATATATATATATACGTTGTCGAAAAATTGAGGGTCAGATACTAATAAACGTATCGAATATCATAAACGCTCTGTACGTCAGCGTTGAGTTGTCATTAATCCATTCCATCCATTGCAAACGTATCATTTCACAAGTACCCCGGAGAGATAAGGTTAATTAAATGCAAATGGATTAATTATTAAAAAATTTATTCCATTCATGATATTTCGAAAAGATTTTACGATTAAACGATTAAACGATTCTTGACAATAACGAAATGAATTTTTTGGAATTCTTTCGACGCGATATTTTATAAAGGAATCAAACGATTTGAGTATCGCTGAGAAAAGAAAAAATTGGTATTCGCTCGAAGCTCACTTTAAAAGTTTTTTTTATAGTTCTCTCTCTCTCTCCCTCTTTCTCTCTCATCACCGTCATTACCATCATGTCATCTTTCGTATACGAAGAGAGAAATGAATACCGTGACGCGAATGCATTAATAGTCAAGTTTATAAGTTAACAAGGATACAAAAAGTGGACTATGGTAAACAAAGATTTACCATCATACCTCATGGTAATTACTTCGAGTTCAAATAGCCTGTACGCTGATAGGCATATCGACAAGCCAATAAATCGATTCTCTATCGTCGTCTTTGATGGCCGTCCTTCAAAAACTTTTTTTAAAGCCGCACGGAAGTAAAAGGAACGATAAAAAAGGAAAATGATCGTCGTCATACGGTATTCCATTTTTATCTCATTGGAATGATATTTTCGCGAGTCAATTAAAATATGACATTTTCTACAATGAAAATGAACTCACCTGTGGTCAGTGCCTTAGACAAGTTAGCTTGGCTATTGACGGCATGAGCCCAGACGATCTTTGTCAGATTACCTTCGATCGCCGGGAAAAAGATCTTCGGGTCCGGTGCGATTCCACACATGGCGTATTCTGTAAAAGGAAGAAAAGAATTTCGCTTTTATCTTTCATATCGTTCTCGTTTATCTATCTGTGTGCGTGAACATCTTCGATCTTAACTGGTAGTCGTATTTTGACCTCACTCGCGCGAGACTTGACCTTCCGCATTAGTATTCTCGAGACCCCTCGACCTTTGACCCAATATTCGACAGAGTCGCTCCATAATTGAACAGACCGAGAATTCCTCGCGGCACGAAGCTCGGAAGGACTTGGGGTGGAGAAGAGAATCTCGTAACTCGACTACCACCACATCGAGAGAACCTTCTCATTGTGTCCGAGAACTCGATCGATAATCACGCTTGTTCGTTACCATCCTTATCAACTCGTTACTCTCTTCAATTATTTTTCTCCCTTTTTTTCCCCCTCCCCCTTCCTTTTTACTTTTTCTATATCTTATACTCCACATAGGGGAATGATATCGATGTCACTTTATATGATTGCGATTAAATCATTTTTTTTCTTTTTTTTTGCGTATTCTGATTCGAAATTAGGATGGAAAATCATTTGAAATGAATATTTACCGACAACGGGAATAATCCTTTTTCTAAGCATCCCTTGAAAGGTTTAGTTTTAATGAAATAACGTCACGCTTTTGACACTTGAACTTGAACTTGATTTGCGTATAAACGTTAACGAAGTATCAGAAAAGCCTAGGTTTTTGAGGCTTTTGACCTGTTTTTCATTTGCATTATGTATGTATGTATCTACATATTTACATCGCTGGTTCGCTTTGTATGATCTCTCAGTATTGTTTCTCAGAAGAGTATATTACCTACGACTCGGGATGTTCTCGAGAATAGTAATTATTATAATTCTCGTTCCAGTTCCCGATTGCATGGACGAAAGTAATTTTTTTTTACCGAACTTTCCGACCGCGTAATGATTTCTCTCTTTTCCTTTTTCTTTTTTTTTTCTTCTTTTTTTTTTTTTTTTTTTCTTTTCGCGAGGAAGACTTCACTTTGCATTTAAACTCCTGAATTTTTATTTGATGTAAAAAAAAAAAGAAAAAAAAAGGAGAAAGAAAGAAGAGGAAGAGAAGAGAGAAAGGTCATGCATTAAATATCTTCAGAGTAGCACAAGACGGAGCTTTTGAGTGACATTAGGATATGAAAAATCTAACGAGTTTCAAAAGTAACACTTGTGAAATCGGTCAACTAATCTGTATTATATCGTAATAAAAATAATGAATATTCAAAACAAAAGTACTGCTTTTTTTTTTTTTTTTTTTTTTTTTTAATCTTTATATTATTATATATCCTTTAAAATGTCGCCAGGAAAAAAGTGACAATCAAAATTTTGGATTCAATAAGGAACACGTTAAACTCAAATAGAAGGAAAATCATTTTAAGAAATTTATCAGTGAAATCAGATGACACGCTATTTTCCTATCGATCGATTTACCATGCATAAAATAAAATCCCAAGAGATTCTAGAATCTACCCCAAGAAATTCAACCCCTTCTATCTACCCCTTTGGCACCCTTTAAGTAACGATTACCGATATTCACCATTCGTCGATATCGGATGCACGTACTATCGTATCGGCTCAGCGTCACAAATTTCAGTCAGCTGTAGTTTCTCGACCTAGTCTCTTCAGCACACCCAAACCCCAGCTCCGAACTATTCTCTCAACTTTATCGCATACAAGCAAAGAAGAATTTTCCAAAGTAGAGTTGACTTCTTCGTATTGGAAGATCGCGTAAAACGTTAGGATTGTTCAAAGCGTATATCATATATCGTCTAAAAGGCTTTACGATTGTTCTTATATTTTTAATAACGATAGTGCACGTAACGTTTCAATGATAAAATAAAATAATCATCGTATTTAATATGTATACGGGAAAAAAGCAAGCATTTCATTGAAATTTTGCGTGATTTCAATACCGATGAAAATACTTGGATATAATATCAGGATTTTTAACTAGACTCTTTTTTTTCGGTTATACCGAAGGATCTTCATTCCTGGAATAGTAACCATTCATATTCCCTTTTCCCCCTGAGAATAGATCGGTACGAAACACGTTCCCGCCACAATGGCCACGAGTGACCCGTTTCCGGTCCAGCGGTCACGCACAGTGTTCTCTCTGTGAACGACGACCGGTCTCTCTCGCGATGGAAAACGTGAGAGAAAGAAGGGGAGAGAGAGACCGGTCTCTCCATGGCTTTTTTCCTATCGTGCGATTTCTAGTGCTGTTCGCCACTCTGGGATCCGTGCGAACCTTTCCAAGACATTGCGTTGAGAGACTATAAAAAGAGAGATAGATATAGAAAGAGAAGTTAGTTCGTTCTAATTACTAAAACAATCGGTAGTTTGTCACAAAGAGAAATCGAGTTCAAATAAAATCGAGTACCAGTAAAACTCGCATTCTATTTGAAAAATAATGATCTTAAAAAAGAATTTGGCATGGCATTAGTTTTTTCTTTTCTCTCAAACAACTCGAAGAATCCGACAAGTAAATTAGAACGAATAATTTCAAATGAATCTTCTCCTTGATCCTAGAGTTTGGTGAAAGCGATTCTCTTGCGTCATTATTTCTACTCAACGATAGCACCGGTTAGGAATTAGCAATGCCAGCGGAATACGCTTTTCCGATTCGTACTGTCCAAAGTACAGTTCGCTTTCATAGTACTTTCAATGGGAACAGAAGTACCAGGGAAATCGGTTCGCGTTAATTCGAAATGCATCTTACATTACAAGATGCTCTCATTCCTTCGACTCCTTGTTTACTCTAATTTTCGAGCCGATGGATAAGCCAATTATAGTAGAAGGTCTTTTAAAATACTTCTCCTTTCTTTTGTACGCTTTCTCGTTGTTCTTGCTGATAAGGGATTTCTTTGATCATGAAAAGTTCTCTTAACTTTGTATACTCAACGATTTATATCTAATCAACAGATTTATATCTATCCAACAGTTAATCTTCTCTCTTAAGAATAGTTATATCTTCTCTCTTAAACTTTTTTTTTTTTCAATTACGATCGTGTTCTTTAATACCGATTGCAAATAATCGTATATTTCTCATTTTCTTTAACTTTTCCACGAACAATTTTATTCGACTACTTGACTCCGATCTTACTAAAGGAGCAAGGTATCGCACTCACATGAATATTCAATTTCACCGATTTACTTTCTACTCAAACGAAAGCAAGAACGATCTATCTATGCATAAGAATGTTAACCATTAACGATGATTACTGCAAGCGTGTAATAAAAGTCAGACTTACGAACGTTTCACGTGGAAAATCCTTTTTGAGAAGATTCACGAAGGACTAACGAAGAACATTCTTACTCGAATAGTTTACATTTACGTTTGTTTTTGAAAAAGTGTGAAATTACTTATACTCGTGTTTCTTAATGCTGTAAATCGAGAGAAAAATAGAGCAAGATAGATGATAAATATGTAAATCGATTGGTGTACAACATAGCGAACGGATAATGATCGCGATATATGTATGTATGTATGTAGTATACCAACAAAGTGTCGGATTCTTCTGCGAATCATCGGCTAAACTTGTCGATGTTTGAGATATTTATGACCGATATTTCCGTCCTGTACAATGAGACGTTGCGTCATGCAATTTACATTATGTCGCAAAAACGGAAGTTGAATATTATAGACCTATAGATGATACATTAATGTTCCTTGAAAATTATTCTTAATAATTTTTTAGCAATTTTACGAGGCCATGTCCTTCTATTCTTAAATATACGACGTTGCCTAGTTCGTTCCTAATTATTGATCGTATACATTTTATTTATTTGAAATATGTATAGATCGTGAGAATTTTTCGACAGGTTCTTTTCTCTGTAATAATTTAACCTTATTCATGGGGCATCAATCTCTGTTTGAGCTTGACAAGCGTAAGGAGAATGAAGAGCATAATAATCTTTGTAAAGAGAATGGTCAGAGAAAGAATATAAAACAGTCGCTACTAAACAAGGCCCATGAATTCTAATGCTTCAAAGAAAATAATGAATTTCTGTCACGCAAGGACACTACCGACTGATACATCATTCGAGTTTGACACAACCGTTGGAAATATTCGTCGTTCGAAAGGATTACTTTTCAAACGGATATAAGTTACGATCTCGGATAGATTTAATATTCGTTTAAAAATTTCATTTTGTACCGCAGATGAAGGTATGACATCGATATCGACTTTCAACGTCTCGAATCGGAACATAATGCGATATAAATCGCGCAATCGTAATATAAACGTGACTTTCTTGTTGCGAGATTGCCAAACTATACATACAGTAATAATAATTTGTCACTTATTGCTTTCTTCCCTTGGAGAATTAAACGCCGAAGAAATGAAGTTAGTAACGCTAATATATATATTTATATATATATATATATATATATATATATATATATATATATATATATTTCTATAAGTTGCAAGTAATTATCTCGGGAATATAAATTAATACGTAAACAAACTGTAGGACGTTCCACATGTTTGATATAATTGAAAAAGTTGTAAAGATAAAAGAAAAAAAAAAAAGAAAAGAAAAAAAAAGAAAATATAAGAAAAATATTCCATCGTATTTTAGCGAAACGATATTGTATATTTTTATCGTTTGTTTTTATTATTATTGTTGTTGTTGTTGTTGTTGTTGTTGTTGTTGTTGTTGTTAATCTTCTCGTTAAAAATAGCACACGAACATTTTGTAAAATGATTCCCCAATGAATATCACGGTACATCGAGCGATGACTCAGTTTATCGGTGGTGAAATAAGAGTAAATCACTGTGGACTCGTACGCAAACTCCTTTCGTTGGATTTACGATAAAAAAAAAAAAAAGAAAGGACAAACAAATGAAACAGATATTGCACCGCGTAATGTATAATAAGCCGAGTTCTTGCGTCACACGTTTCATGGATAATTCAATTGGAAGTGTTAATAAACCGTACGAAATTATCCACAAAATTAGTATGTACCTTCTTCGCTTGATTTCCATTTCGTCGATTATTCGTATCGCCCTTTTCCGGACCATAACGAAATAATACGAAACGAGCATTTTTGCAGATGGATACGTATGTAAAAAAAAAAGAAAAAAAAGAAAAAAAAAAAGAAAGATCGTATCTCGTTATGTCCATTCTTAATATTCGAAATTAAAAGGATAAAATTGATATCAAGAAAGTCACGCACTCTCAACTATTAATCTTTTTTTTTTTTTTCTTCAAATTTAATTACTCAATTGTGAGACATACCATTTGTAATAGAATTAACGATCGGTCGCGAGATAGCGTTTGTTTCTTAATTAGAGTAGCCAGTCTATTCTCGTTAACGTCCGTGATGTTTGTCTTACTTCTTTTTTTTTTCTTTTTTTTTTTTTTTTTTCTGTTTTTTAGATTCATAAAGAAAAGAAGGTCCGACCTACATCTAGGCATAACCGACACTCTTTAAAAATATGGGAAAAGGAAAATGTATATATCAACCGGCTTATCGATTTTATAATACCTTTCATTTGGAAATTTTACCTTGAACGAACGCAAACGATTTTCAATAATGGCATTGCGATTTTTCTAATAAGAATTATGAAGCTTCGGTTAAACGGTATCGGTTCGGTCGGTTATTACCCATCAATTTCATTATACATGCGATCATAAAATCGATTCGACATTATCGAAATTTACATTTCTCGTTCTTCCTTTCATGTAATTTATCTATTATCAAAGAAGCTTCGGGCATGTATACAATGTGTCACTTTGAAGACGATCGATCGCTTAGAGAAACGTTCAGAAATCTCTGAGGTGAGTTATCCTAAGCGATAAGAACATAAACAGACGCGTCGTCAACGAATTCCACGACGTATCTTTGTATGTACGATAAAAGTAGAAACGCCGAAGACGCGTTAGAAACGCCTGACGCTTATTCCTGTGGAACTTTTTAACGAGACCGTTTCATTCTTGGTAGACGAACGAGATCGATAGATAGACCAGCTACGACAAAAATAGATAAATGAAATGCATTAGAGCATCGACGAGTTTATTCGACGTCAACAAGCAATAGCGTAATCGGACGATCCTTGAATTTCCATGTCTTTTCGGCCGATCGACCTTTCTTCTGAGTTATTGTTTGCTCTCACGAGATGACAACAATAGGATTAGCATCTCTAATAACATAATATTACTACTCTAAAAATACAAGAAATTTGTATTTACTTTTTTCTTTTTTTCTTTTTTTTTTTTGTTTCCTTTCTTTTTTCCACTTTTCAATAGTAACGTCATATTGTGATAATAAATAATAAATGTTCTATCGATATTAATTATTTTTATCTCATTGCGAGGCAATAGTTTTTTTTTCCTCTCGCGAGTTATTTTTATGTTTAGAGTTTTGAGTGGCTATAGGCAAAGTAACGCTAAAAACAGTTTATTTTCGTACTATTTTCGCAAGGCATGTAACTTTCACGTTTTACGCGACCACGGACACGTTGCTAATCTATTTTTACGAAAGAAGGAATGAGACTCGATCATAAGCTCTTTTTTTTTTTTTTACCGTACAATGTAACGAGTTTCTAAAAAAAAAAAAAGAAAAAAAAAAAAAAAAGAAAAAGAAGAAAAAAAAAATCATTTTCTTCAAGAACGTCATCATTTGAAGTACACTTTTCGTAGGAGTAGTTTGTAACTCGAACGAGCTTGAAGTTTTCCGATCAGTACGAACGAAAGCTATTGTACAAATCCTTTGTTGCCTTGAACTTAACCGCCATAGGTCAAACTTATAAGTAATTTCACGAAGTTACGTCTCGTACGACTCGCATTAATAACGCCATATATGTACTACTATGTAAGATCGTGAACGAATCTTAGAAGAATCGTTTGAACATTTTTCTTTTTTTTTCTATTTTTTTTCTTTTTCTTTTTCCCTTCTTTTCTTTTTTTTTTTTCCTCTTTCGCTTTGAAAACGGTGGATACGAATTTTCTACAAGATCGAATTTAAACGACTTCTTCGTATTTTCTCGACGTAGAGATTTCGCGGATCTTAATAAAAAGCTGGTGAACTCGGGAAAGAGAAATGAAGAAAAAGAAGGAAAAGGAGAAGAAGAAGGAGAAGAAGAAGAAGAAGAAGAAGAAGAAAAAAAGAAGTAGGAAAAGAGGCAGCGAGGAATTTTATCGTTCGTGAAAAATAAATTCACCGACCGCTTTTACGAACCGTTAAAGCGTCGTGCTTGTTAACATGATTTGAGTAAAAAATGCTGTTCGACGTTATGCATACGATTATATTTAATCGTCTCATCGTTAAAGGAAATCATTCGTTCTTCATTTTTCTTTCTTTAAGATCGGAATCTACCCTATGATTTTTTATGACGATATCGTCGTTTATTGCACCATCCTTGCTTGCATAGTAATCGCGAAGTGGAAGCTGTACGAGGAAAGCACGTACACCGAATATATCTCCCCTTCTCCTTGTTTCCCCTATCCGTTATAACGCATATTAAATAAATATTTAACGAACAAACACGACAGGGACGTCCATAGTCGTTATATTACTTACGTAAAAAACAAACTCAAATATTTCGGGCCATCGTCAAAATGTTATTATTATTAATTATTCTTATTATTAATTAATTTCGATTTTTATTTGTAATTTTCCATTCAATTGCATTCAATGATCAAAAACGTAGCGATAGGTTCCACTTCACGAATCAATAATATATTTCCTTCGTAGCTATAGTAGATATCTCTTTATTTAACTTTTTTCTCTCCTCTCCCCCTACCCTGCCCTCGTTTAACGACAAAAATGAACAAATTTAAAATTACACTCGGAATGAATTTTTGCGAAACATGCAACTTTCGGATCTCATTATAACATTTCTCACGGATTGAAATCGATTAGACACATTTCTACTGCTGGTATTCTTTTACAATCAAAGAGAAAGAGTAAAAAAAAAAAAAGAAAAAAAAAAAAAGAAAAAAAAAGAAGAAGAAAGAAAGAGGAAAAAAAGATAAGAGTTTCACCCTTCGTGAAATCTTTTTTCTTAGCTCGAAACTTACGTATCAACGCCAGGAATGAGAGAATCTTCGCGAGCGTTGTACAATCCATTCTCTTATTCGAGATTCGAAAGTTATTGAAACGTTGAGATGGATTTGAAGAAGATAGGAAGATAAACGTAAAGGTGAACACGGAACCGGCGCGAAAGCTTGTGTGAGCTCGATACGACACGCCCGGTCAACTCGGCAGCCACGAAACGACTGAACTCTCTCTCTCTCTCTCTCTCTCTCTCTCTCCTTTCTCTCTCTCTCTCTCTCTCTCTCTCTCTCTCTCTCTCTCTCTCTCTTTCCACCGCGTGTCTCTCGTCGAGCAATCGTCGTTGAAATCCTGGCGCGCAGACGATAATACGAGCGTTCTAGGCGCGTCGATCGTGCGTTTTACCGATACTGCCAACGTCACCGATGCTTTTGGCATCTGTATACCTTTTCTTTCTCTCTCTCTCTCTCTCTCTCTCTCTCTCTCTTTCTGTCTCTCTCCCTCTTTAATCCTTCCCCTCTTTGTACTTCCCCTATGAGGTTATCTACCGCGCACACGTGTTCAACCGGGGTCCTCCAGGGCCACCCTAAACAGGACCCTAAGCGATACGCTTAGCGTCCGGTTGGTTTTGAGAATGTGAAGGGGGCGAGGGAACGGTTTCTCTGTGGCACGTAAGTACGTGCCATGAATTTCGATGTTTCTTAATGCCACGAGTAAAAGGCAGACGTTATGTCTTTGTTAATGGAAAAATTTGTATCGATCTTAAACGTACGATAAGAATGGAAAAGCTGTTACGTTTCGTAATCGTTCGTAAAATTCAGTCGCAATTTATTTCGCGATTCGTGAAGAGTATTTTAGTTTGAGAGAACGTCAAGAAAAAATAAACCGTTGACACGTGCTTTAGTATGAGTCACGTGTGACTCACAAGGACTTATATAAATTAATCGCAACGATTAATTGCATTTAATAGTTGTACTCTTGCAATCTTTTCTATTATGTGCCAAGAAGTGTCATCGTAGAGAAAGAAAATAAATCTTTTCTTTTTTTTTTTTGCCCCCCCCCCCCCCCCCCCCCACCCCCACTGAAAAACGAATAAGAAAAAGGAAAAAAAGGAAATAGAACAATCACGGATAGTATAACGAGAACGAGAGGATGAGAAATTTTCGAAAGAATCGAGGTTTTTTCACGAGGATGAAGAAAAAAGAGCTCGAATGGCAGATATCGATATACAACACACGGATTCTTTTCTCTGTATGAACGTTTATGTATGGAATGGTTATCTTTCCGTCACTGAAGTTCCCTCGAGGCATCGCATGTGTCCGACATCTGCAATTCGAACGAATTGTACGGAGAAAGGCCAAGAGGCAGACAGATATTTGCCGACGACTACCGAGCAAAGTATCGGAATGAACTCCGATAGATAGTTTCGATGGATTACGAGTGAACTTAATCCCGTTCCGCTTCGTTCTTTCCTACCACCAGCACGATTTACTCTCGAACCTTTCTTGTGCCTTACCGGAACAGATATTGTCTCTTTCTTTCTTTCTTTCTTTCTTTCTCTTTCTCTTTCTCGTTCTCTTTCTTTTTTTCTCCTTTCATTCATCTCGTCGATCGAAATTGAACCGATTCATTCTTTAGAATATTTTTCCTGGAAAAATTTGTTGAAAGAATATCTTAATATATTAACGAGATTACTTCATTAATTTTATTCTTATTAGATATTATACTATTATTAAAATATGAACGATATATAATGATAAATATATAAAATAAAATGGACAATGTAGATCTTTTTTACAAAGAGATATGTAAGAATTTAATTTGTTCTTGAAAAGAAAAAAAAAAAAATAATAATAATAATAATTGAATATATTACAATAGATGTGAATTAAAAATCTCTAATATTAAAAATGTGTAGAAAATAGAAAATATAATGTGTATGAGTGTCAACAAATAAAAATATATATATTAAATAAATAAAGTTTAGAGAATTCAAATAGGCTGAATTCTCTCGCCGAAGAATTTGTAAAAATATTCCGAACAATGTGTCGTCGAATCGATTTTGTTATTTAGTGTGAGACGATCGTTTGACAACACCCCTATGTATTGCTCATCGGTTCTTTTTCGTAAAAATTGCACTCGTGCATGCGACATGTGTTAGACGCCGTATTCGAACCCTAAACACAAGTGCGACGGTAAGGGTCGTTCCAAGAAAAAAAATAGAAGGGTTAAACATCTGTCGAGGGGTTCATTGATCGGTCAGAGTAGAGAGTAAAAAAAGATTGAGTGCGATTTTTTCGTTAATTGAGTACGAAAACTTTTCGTGATATACGTATAAGTAAAAATGAAAAATTATGTTATTTCTTTTAAAATTAAAGTACGTTCAACTTCTCATTTAGTTAAATAATCTTAATTTATTTCGAGAAACTTAAGTATATTATATCCTTGGGGTCGTATAGTCCAGAAAATAAAAGAGGAACATGTTCAACGCGCAAGACCTTAGCTCCCTACGGTTCAATGAATTCATGAATAAGAAATACGGCATTTCTATGAAATATTCGACTTCAACTATTTGGATTTAATATGTCAATATTAGTCATGCGACAGTTACCGCATTTCACGTATATACGTATTTAGTTTTATTACTCCGTCCTTCACGAGCATTGCATTTCTAGTTCTCGTTTAACTAAATTGTACGTCGATTTATTCTTCGTCTAGACTAAATTCATTAAAAAGAAAAGAGAAAAAAAAAAAACAAAAAAAAAAAAGCATAAATTACTTAATTTCAGTGAAATATCGTCGGTAATTTTCTTTCTTTTCTTTTGTTTTTTTCTATCTTTCTTTTCTTTTTTTCTTTTCTTTTATTATCGAATTTCTCGAGAGACACCTGAGGATAACGTACGAACAGCGGTCAGATAATTTCATAGAAAGCAGACAAGAGAGTTTCCAATGGGAATTCTTATATGTCGTCGCGTAACAATGCAAGAAGGAAAAGACAAATAAATGATAATTGTTCGTGACTATGTTCTGGTATGACGGGTCAATCGCATTATTAGGTCAACTTCTCATTAGTCGTCTTCGCGCAATTTTTGTAGGAGGGTGTCTTATTTATTTAACAGCATAATTGCGGCCCTTTTATGCTCTTTAAAGTCGCGATCGTGCTCCCTTGGTTGCAGAAAATCGTTTTATAAAAGCTTCTCATTTGACCATTTGCAATTAAATCGATCTATTAAAGCAACGACGACAAAATCGTGGATCTAATTTCTTAATTCGGCTATTAATATGTTTTACGGAATGTAGCGTGTTCGTCGATTTTTATCTCAATTATATTATCGCATGTGATATTATCGCATGTGATATCATCGCGATTATGTTAAGCCTTTTTAACAATTGTCTCGAACGAGCTTCGAAAGAGCTCGTTACATTTTAGATCCTTTTTCCTTTCTTTTTCTTTTTGTTTCTTTTTCTTTTTTTTTTTCTTTTTCTTTAACGAAGAAAAAACACACTAGCTTTTCTCTAGATAAGACAGTCCGAAAAGTAAGTTTCCGTTCGTTAAATGGACCAAGCTGTGAAAGAAAAATCTTCCTTGACTCGTTAGAATCTTTACGATCTTTGATATTTCCAAGGAGAAACGAAGATAGAAAAAAGAACTAATCTAATAGTGAAATGCTAGCTTTTTCATACATTTTATATCTTCTTTGATACAACAAAAAATTGTGGCTATTTTTCTTTTAGCAAAATAAAAGTTTCGTTTTTACTCAAACAAGATAAAAGGAAGAGATTCGCAAATATCGATTTTAAAAATATTGTTAGGAATTGAGATGAGCGGTTGGTCGAGACAATTAGACGCACCAATTTTCGTTTATACGCTAATACATTTAGGAAGCCCTTTAACATGATGAGAAAACAAAGCCGCGAAACTCGTATTAGGAAATGAAATTATGGAGTCTCTTTACTACTATATCTCCCTTTGCACTTTTTCATTAGATAACTTGAATTCGTTACTGAATAATTAAAAAAAAAAATGTTAAATAGAAGATAATTGATTTAGTCGATTAGTTGCGATCGTGTTAACCGATAAATAATTCCATTTGCGGTGAATTAGAATTGAAGATGAAGCTTTTACATTGTATTTTAATATTAATAAAATAATTAATGTGATTAATGTATTCATTTAAAAACAAAATTATAATAGATTGAAACACGAGAAATCTTTAGTCTCTATCTTTTTGAAAACATTATTATGAACAAGTCGACTTGTTCAACTCATATTTATTTTAATTATTAACGCGATAACGAAAGTGTAGAGTGTAAAATACACTAATTTTTTTTCCTAAATCATCGATTTTATCTATTTTTTGTTAACTTCTGCGCAGTTATTACGAAGCGTCCTTCAGTCCTTCATGTAAAAAAAAAAAAAAAAAAAAGAAACAAGTTATTTGTATGGTGCAAATAAAAACATTAATAAAAAAAACTTTAAAGAAAAGAAAATGTGAAAATATGAGAATAATATACAGTTTGAATAAATAGATAATTTTGGCTTGGAATCGTAATGAAAATGAATGAATTATTAATTAATGCTCATTCACTTCTCGTTATATCGACAAATAGGATAACAATTTAAATGTTATATCGCCAAGAAGGTATATTGTTTCATTCGGAACAACGTTCATTGAAAATAATTACTTGGATCATGGTATGGATAACTATAATTATAAACTCGGTATTAAATTACTTGTTAAAAATTAAATGCTTTTAACAAGTAGTGCAAAATTGTATCTTGTTTATTTTCGATTCTTTCTTCTTCCTTTTTCCTGATGCAATTAAGCACTCGCGATATAAATGTTGTTCGCTTTTAAAACAAGGATAAAACCGACTGTATTCCTACGTGTATTATTTAACATTCTCTCGAAGCTACTAGTCGTATAGTACAAAGCTCTCGAGCGTTCAAGCGTTAAAGCTTTTTGTGCGTTCTTAAATATTCGATAACTTCAATAATGGTCGCATCAATAATCCTCCGTTTTTCCATCGTTAAATTTCTGTCGTTATCGGCGATAAAAAAAAAAAAGATAGGTATTTAGGTTGACGTTCGAGAAAAAGCAAGACAAGTTTTGTATTTAATGAAAATAAATGATAAAGAGGAAGAAAGATCTGTTATCTTGTCATTGTTGTGCAATGTAAACACATTCATTTATACGATAAGCTGTTTAGGTGTTCTCGTTTCGAGAATACCTATATGAAGAAAGATATTCTTGTCGACGTACTCGTTTTTTTTTACACACATACACACACACACACATATATATATATATACATGCTTATGTGTATTCGTTGTTATTAATTCGAGATTTTATTTGCTCGTTTGTTTAATTATAATTAGAGACGATACTATATAAGAGCGAGAGAGAATGAGAGAGTGAGAGAAAGAGAGAGGGAAAGAGAGAGATTCGTCGTGGTCGTTTCGATCCATTTATATAGCATCGTTCGTTTACCTACATATTTAACATTCCGAGTCAACAATTCTCGGTGCGAGCGACCGCATCGCAAAGCGCGCAAAAGTCTGTTTAGCAGTCGAGGTCACGTTCCATTTCTATATAGAGAGAAGGTGACAGACTTCGAAGATCAAGAGAGTAGTAATAGCAACGTGTCTGACCAATTAACGAGTCGATCTAGTGCACGTATCTACTCGATCAGTATGCTTGATCACTATAGTCTTCAATTATTTGTTCAACGATGTTAATAGGCGAAAGTCATTGTAAATGTCTCTCAAGATCTAATTTGATACTATATGGCACAGAATATAAAATCAGTACAATTTTTAGAAGGTGAATTTGTAACTTAAGGTATTGATATTTTATTCCTGTATTAAATTAACTGTCATTGAGTATAATTTAAAGTGAAATTTGAGGTTAGGTTTGACAAAAATAATTGCATTTACTATATCTAAAGATGCATGCTTAAATCGATCGTTTGAATGTATACAAGATTCACATATAGCTAATGCAAATAGACAATGGAAATCCAAAATATTTCTTTCATTCTGTTTTAATATTTCTTTCGAAATATTGATATGATGAAGTATAATTTTTTTTTTTTCTAAATGAGAATCATTTTATAACTTAGTACTATATAAAAATTAATTAATTTATTGTAGTTCTTAAATTATCCTTTAATTATAAAACTTACCATAAAGTTAAAAGTTTTATAAATAAGAAGAGTGAAAGGTATATACACGAGGTTTTAGCGAGAGTGTCTTCGAGTGATACTAAATTATTTAACGGAGAAGTAACCAAACGATAGTAGTTGTAAAAGTTTCGTTCATATACTATCTAATGGTATAGAAATACTCTGTTAAAGGCTTCTCTGTCGATATTTTTACCTGTTACATTTTAAATACATGACGCATATAGTAATTATCAAAGTTAGATATTTGTATTTCGAATTATCGTAAATCGTTGTATTTAAATTTTTCGTTTTACATATTAAATTTTTAATTCTAATAACTTCAAAAAGATTAAATATTATTATTAAGTTAAATTAATATTAAGAAAGAATGTCGTTAATTTTGTGAATTAATGGAATATATAATATTTTCCTTTTAAAGAATATTTATTTATATTTTAAGCTTGATATGTAAACAATTACAAAATGTACGTTCAATTGATATAATTGTAAATTTTTACTAATTTAATATTTACATAGATATATAGAAGTAATCTACTCTGTCAACTGCGAATAAGTTGTTCAAGGAGTTACTCTAATGATCGATCGTAGGTAACGATATAGCAAAAAAATTTTTTCACATTTTTTTCTCTGCTATTTCGAAACAAAACGAAACTAAACAGATAATTTGATGATATAATAAAAATGATAGATTTTTTTTTTTATTAACATTTAAAACGAATTACAAAAATTTATGAATATTTTTATGAGTTTTCCAAGAAAGATGACTCGAACAAAAACATTACACCTTATCATATACAGCCGTGATAAGCAAATTGTTTGTATTATGTTATTTTCTTTAACCATGATTTTTTTCATACAAAAATTCTAACATACGATTTCGAAAATTTTATACTTATACATTATTTATACAAATTTTATACTTACATTAGTAAAAATACAGAGATATTAAATTAATTATATTTTAATTGAATATAAGAAAGACAAAAAATAAAAAAAAGAAGAAATGAAATTATTCTTATGCACAAAATTTAGGACAATGTCGCAAGCTTTAATAACATTTATTCTTTTGTACCTTCTTTACGCGATATTTCATTACAGTTAGTACACCTTTGATATATATGATTGCACTACACCATAGATATGAACACCTCATTAAATCGTTTCCATGTATCTAATAAAAATAAGTATTAATATTAAAACAGTATACTCTTAACCATTGTATATTGTGGAGTACTAAAAAAATGTTTGGCACAGTTTTTCAGATTCTTTAACGTGTCATGTATTAATTTCATGATGAAGAAAATATTATGATTTATCAGACAAATCTATCAAATTATTACTTTTATTAAAATGGTATTATTAATAATATTCATTTCATTATTATTTCAACAAAATTTATAAGAACAAGATACGATTATAATATAAAAATCTATTATGCGATCGATTAATCTTCACTAATAACCTATATAAATCCTTCTATTACACATATATTTTTTAATATCGAATTTTAGTAAATGCATTTTTAATATTGAAATTTAGAAAATATTTTGTTAGAACATTTATAAATCTTTAGAAATTCCATATAGGAAATCATATTTGAGACATAACATTGCCTTTCTATTCTTCTCGTTTTTCTTCCGTTAAAAATATAATCATTACAATTAAAACAATTTACACAGCTGTCAGTCTTAAATTCTATCATTTTATGATTTCGATCAATTAATTTCTATGTTAGGAATGTATTCAAATGTGAGGAGTTTATCGCCTTTACATTATTTATAAAATCCTCGTTCAAAGGAAATGAAAAGAAAATGAATCTCATTGGCCTTAAAGAATGTAAATGTTCGACGATGGAAAGATATTTTTCTGAAATTCAAAATTCTTTTCCTTTTTCATCTACTCTCCACATTCTTTCTCATAAAAGTATAAAAATATTTGACTATGTATACATATATATACACACATATATATATATATATATATTTATATACTTTTCCGATTCAAATGAGGACGGTAATTCTTCGATAAGGATAAACTTTCTTTTCGGTCAATTAAATCGACCTCGATCAAAAAGCTACCTTCGAAACATATTAGACGGATCTTCGATAATTGACCGTAAAATTCGCCCACGATTGGCACAAGTACAACTTGTTGGCGGAGAAAAATATGAAAGCCCTTCAATAGAGTTTTGGATACAATCGACGATCACTTCTAACGTGACCGTCTTCATCGTGATTCGGTTTATCTATGTAAATTGATTCTGCAGTCTTTTCCGAAGAAATATTTGTGATATTCAACTTCAGTTGTTCCTGTGAAATATGATAAAGTTAGATTAATCATTTGAGATTAATAAAAAACAAAAAAAAAAAAAATTGATATTCTATATCAAGTTAGTATTAAAAATCACTCACGTGATTTTTGTGAATTCTTTTCATGATGTGATATATGACAATAGAGATAAGTATTAACATTCCCAGTATCATTATGATCACACCAATGTAGAAAAACAAGCTTGAAATTAGAAGGAAATATTTCAGATCGGAAGCCAATTCTTTAGGAATGTTCACCTTCATAGAGAACCAGAATATAGGAAAGTATGTCTTGGGGACGTTGTTGAAAAGTCTGGAAAAGAGATGCAATGTTAATGAAATATTCTTAATCGTCGTTCAATCAAATCGATTAACTTTCAAATGATTTCTTTTTTCATTACAGTTTAAAAGATAAGTACTTACGACACAATTTGCGATGGTTGAAGGAGTACATTAATTTGCAATCTAGCCGCCACTTCTAAAGGAATTCCTGTCGTCTGGAAGATTGGAAAATAACTCTTCAGCAATAATATATTATTAGTTATTATTGTAAATGAATTTTTTTCAATCAATTTAATTAATTTATTGATTTTACTTTGAGATATCTATTTATGAATCTTATCTATCAAGATAACGAATGATAATAATTGAACACCTGCATTTTATTAAAATAAACATTTCTATATATGTACATATTAAATCTTTTGATAAAGATTAACTGATTGATTAAATGAAAGAACTTACGGGTTCTAAAGTAATGTAGAAATTGTGATCTTTTTCCTTAGGGTTCATCCCTATGACTTGTTTACTTAGAATAGGGTCAGCTTTATAAAAATGAGGAAGACTGACGAAGACCGGTGCCCCGTAACGACAGGCCGTTATATTTATTAAACCGCTGGGATTACACTCGCCGTTGCAATAACAGTTGCTAAGATTTACTACGTCGGGATCCTCGTTGTCCTCGGGCATCTGCGTAACTTCCATCGAGTGTTCTGACTCAAAGAAATTCTCAGTCGTGGTTGTTCGCTCAAAATATTTTGCCTGATTGTGAGGATAACGCCTCCTTGTTTTGTTTCCTAAAGTTTTCTCACCCAGAACATATTGATTGCCCTCGATTTCCATGTACGTGGTCTTTTTTTCAAATTCGTATAACAATGGTCTGTTGAAATAAAAAAATTAGCATTAGATTATCGTGAAATATTAATAAAAGATGAAGAAAAAGTATTATTTTATTAACATTATCTTTTTTATTTTTTTCTGACAAAAAAATTCTCTACACATTTCCGTAGTTTAAATTTAAACAAAAAAACAAAATTTAAAGAGCCATGGACATGACCGTACTCTAACCACAAAGACATATATAGGTGTCTTAAGTTCATATATATGTGTTAAATAAATGAGATTATAGATCGATCCTATTATAGTCACGTCGCGAAGGTTAATATACACGAAGTGTATGAAGTCTATAGGGGTTTTCTCAATGTGATTTGTTATCCGAGAAATATTGAGTAAATTTGTCTGTATCATTAGTAAAGTATATGTTTTTAAAAAATTGCTCGACTTTAAAATATAGAAGTATTATATCGAACAATGTCTGCTACAATGTATTTATCAGTTCTAATGTCTATCTAATAAATTTTTTAATTTCTTAAGCATATAAATTTTCAATGCAGAAAACTTTGAAAATTTTTAAATTCTCTTAAACAAAAATTCTCTTACCTGCATATATCCGAACTAAACAAATTGATCTCGTCCTCTTTTTGATACGGAGGCCAAAATTCACCAGCGCTTCCTTCGATTATATTGCAAGGAGTTTTAAAATACTTTATAGTATCTTTGTAATTCCAATTTCTCAAAACACCTAAATTACTGATATTGCTATTACCAGTATCCATGTTGAAGTGACCATCAAATTCTGAGGAACCGTTTCTCTGAAAAATTAAACAAATTTAATATTTTTATTATCGTCAAAGATCATTTTTTCGAATCGCAACAAATAACGAGGAAAGGTACAAGGAAATAACAAATATATAACGCATTTCATAGTAGAATCTTAAATTAGCCGACCATTGATGTTGCATGCACGACGCAACAAATTAATACATAATATGCCCCCATTGCTTTTCATTCGTTATTCAACGTAGACGTGACCCGCTTCGTACAGTAGCAATTTAAGTCTTGACTTGCGAATAATTTACCATCGTCTATAATTCCATTACCACGCGACCATTACCATCAAAAAGGTACTCCAAATAAAATAAACAATATCCAAATGATCGAATATTATTTTTCTCATATTAAGAAATTTCATAATAAGTTCCGATCGACATAATTTGTTATGTTAGACGTATTAATGCTATAAGTTATTATAGTTATGTGTTAATGTAATTTTGTATATTATATCATACCATATAAAACCAACCGAAGCGATCAAAGGGTGGGACCTCATCAGCAACGGCGACTTTTCCCATATTAATTATTGTGTCCTCGTAACCAGTGAATAATAGTTCGCCCACCGTCTTTGTTACACTTAAATTTGATTTTGAGCTAAGAATGTAGGAGAAGGTATTTTGCATGAAATAAGACCAGTATCGTATTTTGTGCGTAGCCGACTGAAACAGATTGATTAAATTTTTTTACATTAATTTTAGAATATAAGAAATAGAACAAGATTACTCACCACTGCGACAACATTGAGTTGTGTGATATTATCTTGTAATGTTCCATTGGAGCGTTCTTGATCAAAGTACCACCATCGTTGTTGAAAATAACTGACAGTATCATTCTCAGGATGAAACGTAATATTTACTTTCTGTCTTACCTCTCTGTAACATGATATTATAGTATTTATGGTTTAATGATTCGTTGCAATACATTTTTTTCCTTTACTTTTTAATCACGACCGAAAAAAAAAAGAATAGAAAGAAATAGAAAGAAAATGGAAATAAATTATTATTCTGAATATTTTGTAACAATCTATAAGGAACAATTAAATTTTTATAAGGAAACATTATTCTTTCAATGATTTTGCTAATTACTTTTTTTTATGATGCACATAAATCTTTTAATAAGAAGGTACATTTACATTATCTAATACTTAATCAGTATGTACATTTAGAATAAATTATGCATAAAGTCATAAATAAACAACGTTTATATTTGTAATTAGATGATGCAAGGACAAAAAGAAGTGCAAAAAATATAATTTCTTTCTTGTACTATTATTTATATAGATATGTAAATAATTCTAATTATTGTAATTTCAAACTAATTTAACATGTATAAATCTTATGTATCTAATAACCGTTTGGAGAAGTGTCATCTTTGTTGTGTAATCATTGGAAATGTTCTTTGCCCGCTGGGAAGTTTAAGGAATGGCGTACCAGATGGAAGAGAGAACATTTACAGGAGGGAGAATTCTATTTCTATTTTTGACAGAAACGAGTGCTTGAAATAGAAGATCATTGTACCTATAGAGATATACTTTGTTCTTTGAATGGATCATTTGATAACATGTATTGTTCTAATCTCTTATGTGTCTGTGAAACATTTTACGTATAAAATGTCGTAAGACAATAATTTGTTAAAGATTATTTATCTTTTTTAATAATATTAATACATTTTATTTCAATTATAATGAAGAAAATTAGTGATCTGCAAGATAAGAGATGACGAAGAGTCCTTTCGTTAATAAAAATATTACGGTAAGTTTTTATACAGACAAGAAAGTCATCAATTAAACAATTAATTAATATAGTATCGCCTACACACTACTTTATCATTTGGCTAAATGGTTTTATTGTTCATTAAAATGTCATTCTATGAGGTTAAGTATTTCTTATTTATCGTTATTAGATTTTCTATTAGTATATACATATGTAATATTAGATTAATTAGAATAATTTTTTGATCGAATCTCATCTCGTAAAATTTAATCGTAGGTACTTTTACATACGTCATAATATAATTATTTTTAATCTTATAATAAATTAAATAAACTAAACCAACATAAATTCGAACAACAAAGATAAATAGTGTTTATCATTTTTTATTACGATTAAATAATATATAAATAACTGGTAATGTATTTTTATATAATAATGTTTTGTTAAAGGATTTATATTATCTACGTTATGTGATCCCGATAGAAGAATTAATATGTTTCATTTATAATTTCATTTAATATCTTTCATTAATTTTTTTAATCGTAGAAATTTTATTAACTTATCTTGACGATAATTGTGATTTTTTAATACTCACATAAAGCTGTACGGACCGACTTGAACTAGATTCGGTTTCTTTTCGGGTATAGTTATTTCTTCTGGATTCGTCCAATTGAAGAAATAAATGTTTAAATACATATGCGGCAGACTACTCGTATTCTTCCATATATTGAAGCTCTTTGAATCTTCGGAAAATATCAATTCCTATAAAAATTGTATAATATTACGTATATTCTGGTTAACAGTATGGATGTTATATGTGTAAAAAATATGAATCGTTAATAATTTTGAATATGAAATAATATTGGAATGTTAAGATTAAGAACATTATTGAGTCAATATGTCATGGATGTAACATTGATATACATTAATATTGAACTCTATCGTTCTTCAAATACCAAATAATGCGATGCATATTGCCATTTTGTATAATTTAAATACTTTATGATAAATATTGTTTGTGACATACTGACCGATAAAAAAAAATATAGATTATCTCTTCTAATGGTATTAATTTACTTTCGATTATATAAAAACTAATGTTTGGATGACTTAATGATTTAATGAACGTTTTTAAATTACTATATTAAGCATATTGTAAAGTCGATTAAGATAAATTTTTATTGATATGATTGTTATTTATGAACGAAATAAGTACTTGTTATTACATATTATTAGAGTTACATTTTTATTTATATCAGAGTTATATCTTCAAAATGGACGACATTAACAAAATAAAAAAACGTGTACACACATTAGTATTGATTATCATATGATACATTACTATGGATATTTTATGTAATCAAATAATCAAACGACTCTGTGCCTTCATATTACTTTTTTGAGAATCTTTGGAATTTACAAAAATTTTATGAAAGACAACGATGCTCAAGAAAAATGTTCATACTTTTAATTTATTAGTAAAAGGGATCGATTATGAATGAATAATTATAAAAGATAAAAGAAAGAAGAAAAAAAGGAAAGAGCGAAGAACTCCTAATGAATTATTATATCTTATACTTTTTGTTAAAGAAAAAAAAAAGTTGAAGAGTGGCTCACCTTTTTAAGAATTTGATCAAAGATGGTCGTCGAAAAAAAAGACAAAAAGGCTCCCAAAATAATTAGGAGCCCTCCAATAATTCCAAAACTGACCGATTTATTAATCCAAGGCATCATTTCGATAACGATGACGACGCCAACGATGATAATAACGACGACGGCGACGTGTAGTAAATTTTAACGTTCACTATTTCTCGTCTTCTCAGCATGTGCACCCTGAACTCAATGACCGTCGGTCTCCTTCTCGATTACCTCTCTCACTTCACCCCGTTGCTTTTCCGCTTGCTGATTCACACTACTGCTGACCGAGCTATTACTCTCACTGCTCTTTGGGTCTCTGAAAGATAAAGTCATATCTAATCTATTCACTCATCAATGGTATTATGTCTTTCATCTTCTGAATTTATTATATATTATATATATATATATATATATATGTATATATAATGTTTCCTTCGAACTTACAAAATAATTGCGAAATATTCGCAAGATCCGAAGAAGTTACACTAGCGAAGTTTCTTTAGAAAATATAAAAATCATGTTATCAAATTTATCTAATTTTAATGATGGTATACATACATTATATATTATTTATAATGATTTATGTAGAATCACGAAATTTGCTGTAATTATTGTAATGATTTATATAGAATGCCACATAAGACGATAATCATTTTTGTAAAATACTTTAAAGAAAAAGATCATTATATCTAAACAAATAATTCTTTGAAATCGACCGGTTAGCAAACCTAAATGAAATGTCGCGTTACTATGTACTAAGCTTCTGATAGATTTATTATAGTAGCTATTTGTGACAGTCAATTGTTGAAACAGATTATATAAGTCATTGTTAAAGCTTCCTTCCGAATTTTGCCCAAAGAGTGTTTGGCAATCTGAAATTCCTGAATTTAATTATGGCCCGATCATGTCATTACCGTGTACATTTGTTTGTTTCTTTCGATTCGTTTCGTTAATTGTACTATTTGTACTTATAATTTTCCATACTAAAAGTATTTTGTCGACATGAATATTGATTAAAATATTATAATTATAGCAGCATGTAAAAAATGGATCCATTAAAGGTCATACATCAAAAGGAAATACAGTGGTCACTTTGTCTCTTCGTGTCTAATGAAAAAATGTATATATTCGACCTGAGTATTCTGATTTGAGAGAGAGAGAGAGAGAGAGAGAGAGAGAGAGAGAGAGAGAATGCAAACATTCATAATTACATTAACTCAAGACAAGTTTCCACGAGTAATAGGCACTAAGCTCATAGTCAGAATCACTGAGAAGAAAAACAACTATATATCAATCATTGATACATAATTGTAACAATTGTGATATGCTGATCATACGTACATCCCTTTTCTTCTTGTTATTCTTACTTTCTCTCTCTCTCTCTCTCTCTCTCTCTCTCTCGCTCTCAATCACTCTCTTCACCTTCCCCTATTACTTCATGATTTTTACAATCTTTCTCTTTCTCCGTCTTTCTTCTGCACTTTATCATTTTTAATCATTCATCATAATTAGACTTGTTAATGATATTGCCCACATTTCTGCAGAAAGACTTCATTAATTTGTCAGATTTCTCTAATTGAAAAAAGTAAGCTATATAAATAAGATGAAATTTTTTTAGACAGATAAATTTCAATAGCATCAAATATAGTAGTGTAAAGTAAAAATATCAGGTTGTACTGATAATTTAAGACTTGTTTCGACTTCTGCCTTATATTTTGTAAGAATATAAAATCCATGGTAAATGAACCTTTTATAATTTATGGGGATATAATTTGTATAATATATAAAAATAAATATGAGGAATAAATATAAATTATGATAGCGATCAGAATGAGTATTTATTTATTTTTTTCTTATTTTTCTCTTGCAACAATCTATGATCTAGCCATTCCTTTCTCATTTGTGAAGATACTGTACTTTTTGATAAAATAGAGAGAGAGAGAGAGAGAGAGAGAGAGAGAGAGAGAGAGAGAGAGAGAGAGAGAGAGAGAGAGAGAATGATTACTTATCTCTATCAGAAATATTGTTATGTATATTTCTAATTTTCTTTTAATTTTTTCATATTTGTTGTCACTTTTTCTGTTAAAGAAACTCATGTCATTTGCCCCTTGTTATCTTCGTCCTATATGATATTATGTATTGTTGTTTTTCCTTCAATGATTATAAATAAATAAAAAGGGGATAGGTCATTCATTCATTATTCTTACTTGAGTTTCTTTTATAGATTGTTGGGAAATTCTCTGAGAAAAATTTGTTGCTCTATGAAATGAAGTCGACATCAACAGTTTGTATAAATTTTTTTAATCAATCATGATAGATTTTTCGTCAATTAATGAATTTTTTCTTAAAAATTTATATTTCATTATAGTTTTTTTAATCGGAACTAAAAACTAATTAATGAATAAATTTATATTACATAACTAACACTTGAATTATATAAGCTCGGTTAAGAAATCGATTGATTATGTAAATATAATAATTTAATATAAAATACCTCTGCTAATATTAAATTATGTTTGAAAAGATATATAAAAAAAAAAAAAAATAAATAAATAAATCCAGGGCTTTTTTTTGATCGGATTTTGTTCGTTCATTCAAAATCGATTGGTATTTTACGTGATTAATTTTCTGCCAATTAAATTCTTCTTTTGATGAATCTAAAAAATAAACTTCTTATTGTATAAACTTTTAAGTTATATTATAAACTTTAAAAAGAATAAATAAAATGTATTATCAGATTCCAATTGTTAACATCATTAATAAAAGTTATTGAATAATTACCATTGATTGTCAAGAGAATAGAACTAGTTCAGTTTGTTATTTATCATGAAAGGAAACTAGAATTATAATACCTATTTAAAGAAAATATCTTATAGCAAATTGTGTGATTTATTGTAACATTAAATAAGCAAAAACAAAGGACAAATTGTTTTGAATAATCAATATTTATGATCAATTGATGATGATTCATTAACTATCTTGATACATAATACAGTATTACGCAATAAGGTAATACTTTTTATTAATTTTTATAAAAAAAATTACGCGAATAATAATGTTAATCAATCAAAAGATCGTAATTTATTTTTTCAAATCTTATGAATATGTGATGCGTTAAAGATGACGTAAAAGCATTTTTTTCTTTCGATTAATTTTATTGTAACTATAAAAAATGGTTTTACTTATAATGACCTCTGCAGATAGGAAATAATCGGTGAATTTATGATTCTCATGTAAATATCATTAAATATTAATAGCTTTAACGAGTATATTATTTCTTATAAATCAATTTAGATTCATAAAATGTTTTATTCGTGTATTGAGTACATGAAAACAATTTTTTAATTTTTGTTTTCTTTTTTTTAAATTTTAAAATTCATATTATAAACTTGGAAAAATATATTTAAATATTATATATGCTACGTAATATATATATACTACATTACACTGAAAAATACCTATTCCTTGTGGTGCGATAAGAAAATATACAAATGAGATAAAAAAAAGATCAACCGTAGTTTCTTCGTTTTCTCTATATAATTTCCAAGTTTCTTCTATTTTTATCATTTCTATAGGATTTATGTTAGAATATAAATATTTTTAGCTGCACGTGTTATAAGATTATACAACGAAACTCAATATCTCGTCAATGTTGCTTAAAATCTGTTTCATTTTTCCGATGATGCATTTGAAACTGCTGATGAAATATATATATATATATATATATATATATATATATATATATATATATATATATATATTAAGATCGCTTAGATATTTAATTTATTTGCTTTATTATGCTCTATTTAAGATAAATTTTTCGAATGTTTCGAAGTGTTTCAAATGAGAAAAGTCGACGTAAACTTGATGATAGAATTACAAGATTATTTTATCTACTCTCAATCTTATCAAATTATAAGAAAAATATATATCATTATGAAATATTAATCATTCTTATAAAATAATAAAACGAACGATATGTTAAAGTCACTTTATCAAATATCACCTCAATAAATCCGTTTGTAAATAAGCTTCACTTTGAAGAGTATTCAATCGTATCACTTTTGAAAGTAAATGATAAGAAATGTTTTAGTATGTATGTACAATAAGTGTTTTAATGACCGATTTCACTTTTTTAATACGACGCGTCGTCCGTTGCGTCTACAACTGGCAAGCGCCACGGATCAACAGGCTATGTCTAACAGTTTTATCGGTTACGTCCCCTCCACAAGAGGAGGTATCTCCCTCATTTCGTGTGTCTCTTTCTCGCAACCCCACATGTTCCACATCTCCTTTCAGTTTCCCCTCTTTTTGATGAGCTTCAACCCTCCTATCATGTGCAAGTCTCTTTTCTCATTTTTGACCGGTTTTGGAATATATCATTCGAATTATTCGAATTATAGATTGGTGGGTCTTCTTCTTTATATTGTATTATTATATTAGTATAATATAATATATCTATATTATATTATTATTATTATTATTATTATTATTATTATTCCATTCATTTCTTTTCCTAATGGAAACTGCCAAATTGTTTTTACTTTTTCACTTCTTTATTAATTATTGATGATAATTACTATTCAATTGTATTTTTTATTTTGTATAATGAAAGATTGTAAAATTACGCAGACATAATTAGTTTTTATTAAAATTGTTAATATAATTTAAATTTTTGGTTAATTATTGAAAAGAAAAATTAAAAACAAGAATAAATAATATTTATGATTAATTATATAAATATACGATAAGACGATCGTGAAAACAGGAAAATATTTTTCCTATTTCGCAATGCTCATGTTGATTAAATAGTCAACCGATAAAATTTTTTTGGTCTATCACGTTTTTCATTCATAGCATATCCAACTTTTTTATTCAATGTACGTATATTATTGCAAAAAAATATGTTCATTACAGTCCTGGAGAATTAAATGCTTTTCATATATATAGAATATGGAAATTCATTTTTTAGCGTATGTTAATGTCTTTGATAAATGAAGGACAAAAAGTAAGAAAGAAAAGAGAATTAAGGGAAATTATCAAGTCATTTGGAAAATTTTGAAGAAAGCAGTTTGTAGTAAAAAGAAAAAGAATAGATTTTACTTTGAGTTCTACACTGCCGTTTACAAAAAAGATACAGTAAGGATTTTAGAATTTTATCTCCTTCTCTTAGTTACTTATCTAGAGAAAGAGAGATAGAAACCTTGAGAAAGGTCACATCTATACAAAGACCTATCGTTCCGTCCCACTTTCCCTATATTTCTAAAACGAAATTTTTTCTTTCACAATCTCATATACTAATCATATTATATCGTAACTATTCCTAACAAATTTTATCACTGAATAATCAAATTTTTGTTTACACTTATCATTTTTTCTTTTTGAAGCACATGAATATTTGTGACCTGATGAAATAAAAAAAAAAAAAAAATTTTTAATACACCTTTTTGTTTCCTTATTTTTCTCCATTTAGTTTAGTTTTCAAAAAGAAAAAAAAACATCTGCTTTGTTCTTCTTCGAATTTTTTTTTAATTTTAATTCTGACGAAATAAAAATATGAATAAAAGAGCACTCGTGTTATAAAATTTCGAGTCGATATTTTTCATGACAATTAGTTTCATTCAAGACAACTAGTTAGACAAGTTTTTTACTATCTCACTTTTTTTTTTCTTTTTAATAGAGAAAAAAAGAAGATGCATTGTAATAGCATATGTGTTGAACGATTCTGAAAGCATGGTTAAAAAGAGAAGTTCGTTGTAATGTGAGTCACACGATAGGTTCGAGAAAGAGAGAGGAAGCTCTCAGGTAGTAAGCCTCTGAAGTGCCTCGATTCCCTCCATCCCTCTACTGCTTTTTCACTGTCTTTATCTATCTCTATTTATTCTACGAATATATGCCTTCGACGTCTTTGTTTCGTTTCGTGTTCGTGTTCATTGAACGAATCTCATGGTTTTCTGTCCCTCCTAAGTTTTAGGTTGCGTCTAATTAGCTTATGTATATTACATTATTTAACTGGAGTCAATCTTTGATCAACGTTCAATGTTCGAGAATTATTGATCTGAAAAGAAAAAAACTAAAGAAAAAAAAAAAAAAAAAAAAAAAAAAAAAAAAAAAGAAAAAAGAAAAATTAAAATCAAAATGCAAAATGATTTTAAACGATGAAAATACGACAAACGAAATTTTGTTTTTTTCTTTCTCGAAGCCTCTAACGTGGATATAAATAGGATTAAAATTATATACATCGCACCGTTGAATATTTCAATGTGTCATGGAGGATTTGTTCTAAGCGAAAAGACGCAAGAGAGGAGAAATCGAGCATGCTAGGAAGCTCAGAAATTTCAGACAAGTCTTTTAATTCAAGTAGACATGTTTATCAAAAATTTAGGCCATGCATAATTTTCAAAGGTACATCATTGAAAGATAAAATTGACTTTTTCGCATTTATTCTATCGCTTTATCTAAGTTCACGATCAATGGATTGTGGGAAACTAAAAAAAAAAAGAAAAAAAAAACAAAAAAAAGAAATAAGATACCATTATTAAATTAACTAAGTAGATTATGTGATTCGAATGAATTATTTGAAGTTAACTGTATCGACGTTTAAACTTGAACGTACCTATATTGTAAATTACAGGTTCAAATTATGTTATTCGTAAGCAGCGTTCAATTTGAAGGGAAGCTCGAACAAAAAGAAACAAAGAACGTCTGAATGTCGTACCATGCACCAATCGTACCATCGTACTCGTAGACAAGACGGTAAGGCGCGAGGACGCGATGGAATCCATTAATTCACTCAGCAAATTTGTTGCTCGAAGCTACCACTCGAAGAGCCTTGACTGGGCGTTTACCCACTATAAATCGGTTGAGCACGTGGCGTTCGTTTGGATCGGCAGGAAGACCTCGTTTAATTGTCCACAATGCCTTAGACCGCACGAAACCAGCTCGTTATTAAAGAGAATATTAAGGGACGTCAACTCTCTAAATAAACTCTTTTTAAAGAGTACTAAAATTCTTTCCAATAAAATTTCTATTTGTATTTCATACAAAGTTGAAGTTATTAATAAAATTACCAAAGGATCTATTCAAACTTTATTAAAATGCTCCCCTTCATTTTTTGTTTAATTTTATTCTCAAGCTTGACGTTGATCGTGTGTGATAATTTGTCGCATTACAATTTTCTGGATCATCGAGTATGAATGTCGAGATATGAGAAATTATCACGTAGACACGTTTATTTTATGAGACCACCCTTTAATATTTCATTATATCGGAACAAAGCGTACGTTTGCCATAAGCCTTGTGACTAAATGATTCAGAGGTATTCCATGATGACACATTGCTTGAAATTAATAATTATAATGATATTAATTATAATAGAATTAATAAAGACATTTATAAGAAACATCTATCAACGATTATTTACTTCTTCTTTATAATTAATTATTATCCATGAATTTAATTATCTATAATATTTTTACAAAATGACTTCGTTTTATGATAAGAAGACATATCTATTCCATGCATATTCAAAAATAATTAAATCTACCGTGTATAGCGATTTTTATATTTTATTTACAATAGAAAAATTTACTAACGAATATGTATAATCTAAAAATCCAGGAAATTGTCATCGACTACTGTCGCATAACGATATTACGTTTGAAAAATTCATCAATATATCTATAATATTTATAATAAACCTAAATGAATGCTAGAGATAATTGGAACTATATGATAATCAAAAAAAAAAAAAAATGAAGTTTGTCAAACTGACACACGTTTTTAAACAAATTATAAAATTAATTAAACGAAAACGAGATAATTCTATTGAATGATTCAAATGTTATACAACATGCTATTAATATAAGAAAGCTTTTCGCGATATTTAATATATGAATATAATTAATAATATAAGAAAATCATATAACATAACACTTCGCTTTATCTCTATATTTTTATTATTCTTTTTTGTTAGTTAGATATCTATATCAAAATTCAAATAATTATATTACAATGATTTATCTAATCTTTCCTGGTAAATATTTTCCTGGTAAAGAATACATCTAATCCGATGTATTTGTCACTAAAGGAACCTTTAGATGTTTTCCTCCTTCCAAATTTTACTTGAGACAACTGCGATAATAAAAATACGATTAGACGAGACAATAAATGCTTGATGCTTCCGAATAAAGCATTCACACTGGTGAACTGAGCTTCAAAATCTATTTGGGGTAACGTCGTCTCGTTAATAAGTTTTCACTTTTCGTTAGTGGATGTTCGACAAAATCTCTTTCTGGCCCACCAAACTGCTGCCAAAGTAGCCGCTAAAAATCCAATACCAGCAACGATGCCCATAGAAATTGCTCTATTTCTACGATATGCTGGTACTTCTAAACTGATACGCCCGCTAATAGCTTCATCATCTGAAAGTGACATCGCTGCTACCTCGAAAGTATATTGACTTTCCTCTTCTAACGTTTTCACTGTAATTAGAGAAAAAAAATGAGAGAGAGAGAGAGAGAGAGAGAGAAAGAGATAGAACATTTTTAACTGATAATTCATAATTTTAAACTTAAATTCAAGCTTTTACCTAAATAATAAGTGTCCGTTGTTTCGGATCTTCCATATAAATGTTGCGCTGGACCTCTAAACCATCTTACGACATAGAGCCTAACTTGACCTCTACCTTCGGATGGTGGTTCCCAAGTGACAAGATAACCCTCTACTGTCGCTTGAACTCTTACATTACGAGGTGGGCCCATTTTTTCTTCCTCTGGATTAAAAAAAAAAAAAATTCGCATGAGAATAGATATCGATCTTTGTCATCGTAATTTCAACTTTTACGAACCTAATGGACTACGAAATTCTGACGCTGAATTTTGATCGATGGCTGCTGCAATAAATAAATTCAATAGATATAAAATTCAAATAATGTCAGATTGTTGACAATTTTTCAAACTTACTTGGTTTTGTAAATACCCGAAGTGCCTTGCTAAACATTCCATCGCCGTGTTTGTCTTGACTCAAAACCATGAACTCGTATTCTCTACCAGGATGCAAATTATTCACCGTAGCTTCTGTGATCTTACGCGAAAGTATCTTCATGGTACGCCATTCTGACATATCGGTAGGTCTATACCTATTTTTTAAAGAGAAATGAAATTTTCTCTTTATCCTTCTTTTAATCTTTTTTTTTTTTTTTTTTCAAAAGAATATAATCCTTTTATTACCAGACGGAATATTCCATCTTTGGTCTAACGTAGCCAGGTACCCACGTCAAGGTTACCGCATTTTTACTACTATTGGCACTGAGATTATAGGGTGCTCTAGGTGGAATATTTAAAACCATTAATTCTGTATCAGCTACTACTGTTGCTGCTTCATTGCTAGCTGCACATTGATACAATCCACGATCTTGTTCTTGAATTCTTTCGATGGTCAAGTTGCCACCTGTTATAATTGTCCTATCACGTGGCAGTGGTGAGCCGTCCTTCAAATAATAAAAACATTTGTGTGAATAATTATTGACACACATCATTTAATCACAATGTTGTACACTTCAAAAAAGAGAATTATGCTGTTATACGTACTTTGTACCATGCTATCGTAGGTCGATGACTTTGATCACCATCACTGGCATCACATGGAATCTCTAAACTCTCGCCTAATTTTCTCATATACAAATGTTGCGGCGTGACCGTGAAAACAGGTGGTCTTTGGACAACCTACGATTTTAAAGTGACATTTTATTTGAAGATAAAATTTCTGAAAGAAATTTATTTAAATTTCCATCTAAAAGATGGAACAAGTGTTTTAAATTTTACGACGATGCACGTTAGACTTATTTGTTAGTCCAGAAGTGCTGGTAACTCTAGGGATGCACAATTGAAGAATAAAAGAGCGTTTAATGTTGATCGTCAATTGGTCAATGGTCTCGCTAGTAAACGTTGTCACGTTGTCTTTTACACATAACTATGTTGACTCGACGTAATCGAATGAAAAAATTGATTTAGTCTTATTCAATATACTGTTAGCAGTTCAAGTTTAAGGACGAGCTTAATTGAAATCATATAATTAATATTGATATAATACTAACGACATTGATTGCAGGACTAGGTCCTTCGGTACCCAGATCGTTATAAGGCGTACAACTGTAACTTCCGGAATGCGTTTCGTCTACTTTGCTAAAATAAAGAGATCCATTTCTTCTGTAGAAAACACCTTGAACGTTGTAAGGATCGAAGAGGAATCCGTCCTTTTCCCAACGAAGATTCGTCAGCGGTGGATTAGCTCTAAAATGACAGTCCAAAAGGGCCGGCTTTCCATAGGGAAGATAAACTTCTCTAGGCGCGTAAATGACCTTTGCTTTATCTAAAACGAAGAAGATAAGATATAAAGACATTTAACATCATTAAAATCTCTCAAGTCACAAGAACCAAGCGAAATTACATTGAACGTTGAGAAAGGCCGAGGCATTCTGTTGATTCCCATTCCAACCGGTCACCCCACAAGTGTATTCTCCAAGGTCACTCATTAAAGTTGACTTTATTACCAACGTTCCGTTTTCTTTGATGGAAGCTCTTCTCTCGAGATCCTTTAGATTAAAAAAAATAATTTGGAAATTTTTGCCAAAAACTCGTAGAAAAAAGAATTGATAAAATAGAATTTTCGACACAGCTTAATATCGAATATATTTTTTTCTTTTTTTGCTTTTCCAAAATTTTTAACAAATAGAAAATGTCTTAAGCAATAAGATTTCGAACTCACCTTTACTTGTGAGATCTCTATACTTTCGTGAAACCAGGTTACGGTAGAAGAATTATCTTTGACAACGCAATCGAAAGAAACTGGCTCGCCCTCCATAACGGATTTGTTGACGGGCGGCGTCGTGAAGAGGGTCTCACCTGGAACATTTGTCGGAAGCGGCGACACACCTGGATTGAACGATTTAACAAGGTCTGCCCAGTGTTTGTTTGTTAATTGCAGGCCGGATTATAATCTTTTTTATTTTTTTTTATTTTTTTTTTTTTTTTGCTAATGGATCATCAACGTTCTCTCGCGAAAAAGCACGTTAACGCGTTTCTTCGATAGGAATTAATAGTATTATCTTGTTGGTAATTGGACGTGCAAATTTATTGATATTATTAGCATTAGTTAAAATCTTGCGCGTCAACCAGAGTTCAAAAGCCGGATGCACGTGAACTGTAGAATGATGCAATTGTATTTAATCGATCAACGAGAAAATAATCTGCTTTGTGATCCATTATATGATTTTCGATAGATCGAGGAAAAGGGTGTGTTTTTTGTTCGGACGAATCTGTACTTTGTTCTGGAATGAATATAATACAATGTATGCCTAGTACTATTGTTCGACGTATTATATTCCTTTTTTATATGTTAAAAGATAGACATCTTTTGTTACTATAGTTTAGCAGTTTAATTCGTAAAATACAAAAAAAAAAAAAAAATTAATTTAAATTTAAAGATGAATATTTTAGGAAATGCACAAATCTGAAAAGTTTTCGTTAACATCATATCGTTACTAACAATTGAAAAATAACCCACACACGTAGTAATTCAGAGCCTCTCAAGTCATCCAGTGGATAATTTAATATGCTGAAACCAGAACTCTGCTTGGATTAATTAGTACAGTCGTCGCTCGTAACGTGAGAAGTTTTACACTTGTCACGAAATATTCAAAAATAAAAGAAGAGAATTGAGAAAAAGTACGATCTATACTTTGCCTCTACTTATTATCAAAAAAATTCTCATTTAAAATTTTTTATCATATATCCGTATTTCCGTTGAGCGAATAAAGTTAATAAAAAAATATCGAATTAGTTTAGTCAGCTTGTATTGAACGAAATTAATAGACCGAAAGAACGGAGTGCCATTTTTTTTATTGCCCAAAAAGGCTGAGTAAGGAATGTTGAAAAAGCTCACACCCAGTTCGTTGGTTAGGTAGATCGGTTAGACAAAATAGCCTGACCTCGATTAGGTCTTCACGGTTAGTTCAGTTCAGTAACACGTTTTACCCACGATTTAGGTTAATATATCCTTCAGCTTTAGCAAGATAGAGCGAACGAGGAACGAATTAATCGAGTTAGTAAATCCAATAATTATTTATGATAGAAACGAAAGGAACGTATTGTCCTTACCATCGATGGCCAGATGAAACCAGGTGCCATTTTTTCTTGAATTAGGTGTTCTGTTTGGAAAGATAACGCGACATTCGTACCAGCCCTGATCGCTCTCTCTGATGTTGGTAAGATTGATGCTGCCCTGACCATATCCGCGAGATAACGAGTCCTCCAGCAAGTGTATGCGTCCTCGATAACGAGGATCCAACGTCATCTCTTCATCATACCACGAGAAGACGCCGTGGCCCTGAAAAATCGAGTGACGAAATCGATCGACTCGAGAACAATTCTAAGAAAAGAATTCTCGGGACGCGTTAGTTCTATTTCTTGGTCAAATGACATTTATTAACCGACCTAGATTACTCTTTCGCATAGTTTTTATTTCATCATGAAATTTAGATAGATAGTTGTCACGAGCAATGTCGCCTTTAACATTATTCGAACTGAAAAATGGGAAAAGGAGGTTTGAAGAAAACGAAAATTGCAATGTGTAACAGGATAGTAATTGTAACGATGATCTTTAACAACCTCCGTCATTTTGTAGAGGAAAACGCTCACGCGATTCTTCATAAAAGCGTAACGCGTGTCTAAGAATGAAATGCTCATTAATTATTAAAGAGAACATAATTATCTTTAGCTAATCACGTATTATTCTCGACATTTAACTTTGAAGGTCTTCAGATGAGAAAGAAAAAGATGTGTCTAGACAAATCTAAGTTCCGGAAAAGGCTAAAGGTTCGCGTTAACGTGACTTAGGGTAGCACGACTGAAACAAGGCTGGCAAAAACAGTGCTAATCGTCCCTAATCGTTTGACAATGCGTTAACAGTGACCCACTGGTTGGACCCCTCATGTCGCGAACTCGCACTGACTAAATATAATGCAGCCTTGTGTCCCGTACTCCAATTACTTCGATAAGGATAGAGAGAAAGAGAGAGAGAGAGAGAGAGAGAGAGAGAGAGAGAGAGAGGGAGAGAGAGCACCTGTTTTGCATACGCATCAGCAAACCAATCGGGTTAAGTTCCACTTGATTTTATGTTTCAGCCATGTGACAACGCACAATATGTTTCCGTTGTCCGATTCTCATTCTCTCCCGACGCGTAGGTCGTAACGTCCTTTAACGAAATACGAACCGGAAAAATCAGCAAGTCTCAATCGTGTTCGATTAAGGTTGTTATTTTAACGGTGTTCCAATGATTGTACCTCGATGATTGCTTGAGATATTACGATGTCGACGAATGTCATACTAAGACATGACAAGATCATCTACCGAACAAATTCATATAATATATGTATGTAATAAGACATATAAATATATTTCATAACCACAACGTGTTTCATATTTTCGACGAGGACAGATATATTGCATAACGAAATGAAATCGAAACTAGCTCGGTATTAAGGTTCCCACGACGATTCAACGATGTTATCGAAGTGGTTATCTATATCGAAGAAATTGAATAACCTGCCTTAAGTTACCAAACCGTATGTTCCATCTCTATAGATTTTTCTGTTTTTTCTTTTTTTTTTTTTATTTTATTTTATTTTATAAACATAATCAATTTATTAATGAAGCTGATCTTCTTACGATTATATTGATGTTTTTTTTTTTTTTTTTAATGCGATTGTAAAATATACTGATATCGACACCAAGATGCAGAAGTAGTTACGTTTGAACATCGTTATCGTCATCCCTTACTAACCACAAACCGCATCACCAAGAAAAATAATTATATATCCATTGGATAATGCTTCAATATCGCACTCGAATCGATATCGTTTACAATTATTATATAAAAGGGTCGGCAAATTTTGAAAATCATTTGAGCGAAACGATTTAAAATTCGTGATTTTATATTTCAAAAAGTTGAAAGAATTTCGATTTCTATCAATGAAACAATAGAATAAATATTTATAGATAATCGGTTTATCGATTCTCCGATAAAATGTATTACGTATAAACGCAACGGAGTTTTACTACATATTCTAACGCGGAAATATTTCATTTAAACACTTACATCACGATTCCACTGAAGAATATACGGGATCGGTGTCTCGTGCGGAAAGTCAAGATCACAATTAAATACCACGTACTCTCCAACACCCGCCGTCAAATAATTCGGTTCTGTTTCCTCCTCCAATATCAAGCCGTAGTTAAATACTGTAATGAGAAAAAAATAAACGAAATAGAAAGAAAGAAAGGAAAAAAAAAAAAAAAAAGAAAGAAATTGTATTACGCGTTCTAAGAATATCCACGAATCGTTTCGATCGAATTAGCACAGGAACGAGTGTAACTAATAATGATACTTGAAATCAGACAATTGTAAACAAACTTTCTTTACGTATTTAACGAAAAAAAAATCATCGATACTCGTTCCTCTTGATATGATCTAATTGTTCTAAAACGATTAATTTCTAAAACGACGATGTGTAAATAAAAGATAAATCAAATCGTATAAGAAAAAGAGTTTTTAAATTATTTTAATGAGAAATGTCTTGATAAAATCGCGAAACTTGTTTATCTCAAAAATAGTGCCTCATGATTTCAAATTAATCGAAAACAATTGAAAGAGATTCTAATCTAGAAATAAAATGATAATTACCTTGGCAAAATACGAGCAAAGGTGGCAGCAGTTCGAGAAAACTTCGGGAGCCGGTCATTCTCGTAGATCGAGCGACGTTATCCTCTCACAAACGCATGGATTCGTTTTTTTTCCAGGTATTCTTCGAAAGGATTCTTTACTTTTGATTACATACAAACTTCGTTGCACCTAAATAACAGCGATTAGGGATGAACGCGAAAAGATAAAACACATTCGTTATCACCCACACTAATTAAGATTTCGTACACGCAAGTCGTTCGAAAGCACGTGACACTTTCACGATCGCTTTATCATTTTCCTTCACTTCCTATTCTTCTTCTTTTTTGTTCTTTTTGTTGTTTTTTTTTTTTTTTTTTTTTTTTTTTCCCTTAATTCTTTGTTATCACTATTTTATGAACAATAGATCATGTTTTTCCTCATATCTTTATAATTAATTTACGAAAAGAAACAGTAAATCACTGCTCGCTCCAAAAGATTTTCCCGAATTTGTCTTCTTGAATAAAACGTTTGACGAGCTCAACGTTGATCGAGTGTCTGTGAACACGACTGAACTACGTCTACCAGCGAGAGTAGCCTCGGTCTATTCCGAGCGGATACGAGAGTAGTCGGACCTACGAGGAGGTGTCGCGAGGAGGAGCTTGGACATTCGAGGGAAGCCTATGGGATTCTACGTTTATTCGAGCGCGCTTCAACTCTCGTGGAAAAATCCTTTTAATATATTTCATATGCTAATAGGAATAAGAGATTGAATGTGGGAGAATCAATGATTACGTCAACATTTTTGTCGATTTGAACAAACTTCATAACGATATATAAATTCAAGAAAACTATCATGATTAAAATCAGATTATTAAGGATAAAATAACAATTGAAATTTATTTAATTAATTCTTTTCTTTATAAAGTTTAATTTTAAAATGATCTTATGGGATTTATATTTGGTATTCTTAACTCGTATCACTTATATTAAAACTCATTAAATACAATCGTTTGTGCATGTGTTTTTTTTGAAAAAATAATTAAAAAAATAAATATTTTAAATGAATCTTATTCAAGAGTCAAGGTTACATTGGGGTCTTCCTTTAATCTTATCGCGTCTCATAGAATGTATTCATCCGAATAACAAACGCGTGCTCTTTTATATTGAACAGAAGAAGAACGAAATAAGCATTCAGCAAGGCTCTGATCCTTAAGTCGACGCTTGGCTTTTGAGTAGAGATCTTCTTGCATTTTAAAACGAAGGGAGAGACTAAAGAGAGAATTTATCGTTAGATCTCTTGATCCTTTTAAAGTCGGTAAAAATTAAAGGTTAAGCAATCGTTGAAATGAATGAAATTTCAAGAAGAAAAGTGTTAGGAGCTCGAAGAACTCTTTATCTCTTTTATCTATCATTGTTTTCCGATAGTTCCTTTTTAATATTATTAAAACATATATTAGAAAATTAATTTTCTTCATATTTTAAGATATTAATTTCTGTGCGCATTCGTACTCGTGCACTTGTTTCATAGTGATCGTGTTGCTGACACAATGTTATGCCGAGCAAATTGAGCTACCGCATTGATTATTCGCCCACGCTCAGTTTAGATCAAATTGTATTAAGCGGGTCGATAGGATGCATACTCAGGGAAGAGCATATATTCGTCTTGAACAAATTTGAGTACACCAATACTTGTTGTAATTATGATAAAAGATTAAAAAAATTTCATTCATTTCTTGACAAAAAGATTTCCTTTCATGCCGATCTTGAATATTCTATTAGATCGAAATCGTTTACGATTATTACGCGTGTACGCAACAAAATAGAAATAGAAATAGAAAATAATAATTTTGATAATATTCCATTATAAACAAGCATTTATTCGTCTGTAATATAGTTTCATTAAATTTTAATGAAATTTGTACGATGAAATAACTGAAGATTTATTGAAAAGTCACATAGAATGCGAATGCTCGCTCGCTCGGATTAGCGCGCGCGCGCGCACACGCCTGCGCTCTTTGCAATCTCGCGCGCGCCATTTGTGCGTGGGTGACCTCAGATTACGTCACATCCGTCCCTTGCCGCATTAGTAGACTGCCCACAGCCTTGTCACGCTGTTGAAGATAATGAATCCATTCGCATGGATCACGATCTAGGATTGGATGTGCATGGGACAGTGGAAATAAATGCGTGCATAATGACACCGGCCGCATTATTTCATCGTTGAACGAGAGGAGAAAACCAACTTGTTCCTGGTCCATCTACCGTTGAACCAATCCGATCCTAGACATTAGTCGACTTTCGAAATGTTGTGTTAATCGTGGGATCCGTGTACGTGGGATTCGATCTACGTTTCACTTTGTAATAATTATCTCGTATACTCACCTGTCGGATCTTATCTCATATCACTAACAAGGAGAATGTAAATTTGATCAATTAGATGTAGGGTTAGGTATTTTTTTTTTTTTTTTCTTCCAACAAGCCAATGTTACCCGAGAACATTTGTCATGTCCGACACATGCTGATGACACAAGCCCCGTCTTCTAATCATGATTAATGTCTACAACGTGTCAAGCTTAGATTTCGGATGTGCATTAGTCACGAGACTGTCCGAAACATCGGTTAATCTTAAGACAATTACTATTAAGAAATGTCACCTTGACATTTCTTCAATAAAAAAAATAATTTAAAAAGGAAATCGTTTGTATTAATTACGAAAATTTTGATATTGTGAAAATATTATGATATTTATGAGACAGAACATTTTTAATATTTTCTATTTCTTCATTCAACTATAATCAAAGATCTTTCGCAAGTCTGGCTATTACTGGTACGTTCTACTTTCCGAAATGCTCGCGTATTCTGCACATCGAGGGAAATCAAGGAAATTGCAGTAATTCTCGGTAATCAGTGCCATAGACGCTTCGTACGAACATTCCCCCTACGCCATATCGTACTGAGATTCCGCGATTCTCAGATCATCCTACGAAAATATATCCTCTGAGACAATAGACCGACCTGATTCCTATATTGACACTGATCTTATTACCTTGGCCAATGATCCTATTCAAAGAGCATTCTAAAACACGCTTGATATTCTGGATATCGAAATGTTTCTGTACAAATTCTAAGGAACATAACAAATTTATGTCGAGTATATGTTGCTGAGTTTTTTTACTTCACGATTTTATGAATAAACTTATTAAAACGAGTTCATGATGGGATATAGGTATGTATACATATATGTACTTTGGTAATATCTTATTTTAAAGAATTAATTAAGTGCTCTCAATGTATATTTTGTGCCATCTTACCTATTTTAAATATATATATATATATATATATATATATATATATATATATCTATCTTATTTCTCTTGCAATAATTATCAGCAAAAGGTAAAACAACAACAAAGGGGCATTATAGATCGTCCTGCGTTTCGTCGCTTTCGTTTCAAATGTCGCTTTATTTTTCATTTTATTTAATAATAAATTGTCTACAATTTGTCCTAAGTTAGTACGTCTTGGAGTTCTCGGGGAGTTCGCGAGAAAGCATAGATCGATCGAATCAAAACGGGGTTGTTGGTTAGTGAACATAGAGGTTAATCGCTTACTTATTGTATCTTTTTCATTTTCTTTTTGTTTCTTTTTTTTTCCCGTTTTCCGATCGTTCCGTTTATTCCTCATTTGTGTTCACCCCGGAAAGTGAGAAAGAAAAGAAAAGACAAGGTGTGGAATTGATTGGGCGTGTGCTCGCGCGCGCGCATGAACAAGACGACGACGACAACGACGACGGAGGGTGATGATTTTTCGCCGTGAAAGCGAAGAAAAGTGAAAAGACGGACGATTGAGAGTTAAAGAAGAAGAGCGTTTTACGCGTTTTACAAGAATTAGGTAGATTTGTTCTCTTTTTTTCTTTTTTCGATCCATTTTCTTTTCTCACCTCATACGCCGCTTATGCGAAGGGTTCCTTAAGAAGTTTTACAACGGCGTGTGCGTGAAATATATATGCGATTATTCATAAAGTTTTGCGACTAAAATGAAAACTCTTAAATACCATTGTTTCTTGTACTGTGGAAAAAGAGAGTCGACGGATTCTCTTACGAATTATTTAGGTGCGATTAATTGCTAAAAAACGCAATAACGATTCGTTCGCCGGTGTGTCTGTCTGTGTGTATGTATATGTATACTAGTGTAAACGCGCGAAAGGTGTTCGCTTCCCTTCTTGATATTTTTCTTATATTTTTTTTTCTTTTGTTTCTTTTTTTGTTTCTTTTTTTTTTCCCTTTTTTTAATACCTCGCAACTTCTTTTCTCCCCTGCCGATTACACGACGATCGTTCCTCGATCGATACTTCGTTGTATCGTGTCGAGAATGAAAATATTCGAGATTCGATGCTTAATTGTATCGTCGCAAAATCGGTGTCAGAGTCAGTACCCGAGAGCCATAAGCTATTTTTTCTAATTTCGTTTGTTTCTTTTCTCTTTCTTTTTTTTCTTTTTTTTTTTTTTCTTTTTTCTCATTTTAATATAATTCCTCGTTGAGATATTCGTCTCGATCGTTTGCATCGTATTCGATCAATTGCGATTTTGATAACGAACGAAACTAGATTTTCGATTACGGTCTTTCATTTTGCGAAAGCATTTCCGATTTCGTAAGTTGGGAGTATTGGAGTTTCACGCTTACTATTATTCTGATCAAGATCTACACCGACGTATAAACGAACGAACGACGAAAAAATAATTTGTATTTTGATTTTCGTCTTTGCCAATTGAAAATTGAGAAAAAAAAAAGAAAACTCTCGGTATGCCCTATGGCTTTCAGGTACGCTCGTATGGAGATCGAAAAACTTAACAACTAACATACGAGACCGTCGACGATACTTTTATTTTCTTTAAACTATCTCTCGTTCGGCTTGATCCGAACGTGACAAGATTATAGAGACGCGAATAATCGTTAAACGGAAAGTACATTCTTTGTGTGTAACGTCGAGCAACTACGTGACTACGCGAAAAGAGAAGTAAACGTAAAAACGTACAAAAAATGAAGCTTAACTTCTCGCTCGGCCAACGAATGTGTATATTAGTAAAAGATGGGCGGGTGTCGAACGTTTTACGCAAATTCACGATTCAACCATATTTCTTTTAACAATCGTTAAGACGCCGGATTCATTCACGCTGAACCCTATTTCATTTCTCATTCTCTCTCGGACTCACACACTATCGCTCTTTGTCTTCCTTCCATCTTTTCTTCTTATTATTTTATTTTTTTTTTTTTTCATTTTTTTTTCTCTTTTTTTTTTTTTTTTTTTTTTTGTTTCTTTTATCCATGATAACCGCGAGGCTTCCTTCAGATTTTCTTAGTTAATTCTATCCTTTTCGTTTTTTTTTTTTTTTTTACGACCATCCACATTTAGCGTGTCCATTTGAGATCGTTGTATCTAACTATGATATATCTACACGTTACTTATACGACTACGTCTCGGTTTTTGTTTCTTCGCTTGCTTCTTTTTAATTCCCTTTCCTGTCCACATATGGAAAAGAAAAACGTGGCCTAAGTAGGGGGCGAGAAGAGGTCGACGTTTTTTAATTATTTTTCTTGTTTTTTTTTTTTTTCTTTTTTTCTTTTTTTCTTTTTTTCCTTGCCTTCCAATTCATTCGCAAAACTTTTATTTCGATCTTTCGCGAGTCCTCTAACGATGTCAACGAAGACAACGCGAGAACGATCGCGGGGCGAGTAACGACGATTCGATTTGTACAAAGTACTTGGTATTAAAAAAGTGTGATGATTTGGTGCCATCTTGAGCGCGCGCGTACTCGAAACAAATTCGTTTGAGAAATCGAGAAAGATCGAAATTTCTTTGATTCCATGATCTTAAGCATTTTCTCATAATTTTCGAAATTTAATCTTCGTTACTTGGTCGAACCTTGGAATACCACGAATGTTTATTTTTCATATTACATGATAATTTTCGTCGAATATCGATATTGAAATAAGTCTCCTTCGATTCTCTATTTACTTTTATTCTCTTTTCTTTTCTTTTTCTTTTTTTTTTCTTCATTTTCTTTTTCTTTTTTGCTTTAAAACGCAGCCTCTCAAAATCCACCCCCACCGTTCGTTCGCGAAATACAGGCATACCGATCGATCCCTCGGCGCGTTTTCATCATTCTCGTTGATTAATAAACTACACGCTACGTCGTTACGATTTACAATATCAATTAATTATCAAATTATTAAGTCAATCATTAGAATTACTTTAGAATATTGGTACACTTCGCGTCATCCGGCATTTCTCGTTACTCTCATCACGTCGTTTTCTCTTCCCTATTCTACGTTTGTTCGTTCGCTCTTTTTTTTTTCTTTTTCTTTTTTTTTTCTTTTTTTTTTTTTTATTCGTTTCTCTTTCCATTCCTCTCACAATATACACAAAGTCTATTTTTTTCTCTCATTCGCACACTTACATTCGCACGTTTCGGCAAACACGCACTTTACTTCTTTAACAAAAAATTCTATTCAACCACGAGAGAGAGTCGATCCTTTTTCGTTTCCCCATCTCCTTTATCAACTCTTTCTTCTCTTTCGTGGTTTTCGTCGCTTCTTTATAGTTGAATCGTGATTATGGCCCTCTTATAAGTATTTATAATATAATATATATATAAATAATTATTTGTACTATAAAAAAGTAAAACGTTAACGTCGAGGTTCTTCAGGTGCGGTTTAGACCTGGGGAGTCTTCGGGATATTTCGGTAATGCGAGGAAAAGAGAGATCGATGACAGATAAATAGGAAGAGAAGAGTTGTGAGAAAAGAAATTATTATGTCGATTAGCTTCTCGTCGAACCTGACTTTGAAAAATCGCAAAAGGCGTCGTTTGAAGGAACGAATCGTCTTATCGCGAACGTTTCTTTTCTTTCGTCCTTCTTTCGTTATTTAATAATAGTAATAATAATCATAATCATAATTATAATTCTAGTGACGCACAACGATCATTTCGTTTTTTAGACCGTATTTATATTCGCCCGCGTACTCTCTCGGTCGAACTTCCGACCTTTGACCTCGACATCGAGATAATTCGAAACAATATGTACTCTTTCTTTTTTTTTCTTTTTTTTTTTTTTTTTTTTTTATATATCTTCTTCTTCCACTTTCTTCCTTCGCCCCTTCCTTTCTTCCATGTGGGACTTTTCATTTGCGTTTCTACGAACGCTTCTTTTTTCTCCCTTTCGGTGTGTGTGTGTGTGTGTGTGTATGTGTGTGTGTGTGTCTGTCTGTCTGTTTGTCTGTCTGTCTATGTGTGTGTATGTGTATGTATATGCGGGTGTATATGTACTTGTGTGTTTGTCGTGGTGTTCCTCGCGTATTTTTATATTTATATTTATATTTATATTCATATTTATATTTATTTATATTTATATTTATATATTTATATATATATATTTATATGTCGCGTCGGTGTACGCGTGATACGCACGTTCGCGCGTAATAATTAATATCTCTTTTTTTTTTTTTTTCTCTCTCCTCGATGGCGCTAAAATCTCGGCTGATCGGCAATTTAGACGTGATTGCACACACGCATGTACGCACGTTCTTCCGCCCTTACGAAGAAGAATAACCGTCATTTCTTCTTCTTCTTCTTCTTCTTTTTCTTCTTCTTCTTCTTCTTCTTCTTATTCTTCTTCTTCCTCCTACTCCAATTTCTTTTTCATCATTTTTTTTTTTTTTTCATCTTTAAGGATTTGGTCGCGACGGAGGAACGATATGTCGTACGAAAAGAGAGAATCGATCGATTCATTTCTAATCGCCATGCAAGTAAAAAAGATAAAGAAGAAAAATCGAAGGAAAAATGATTTCGAGCTTATCGACGATATCGTTCGTTATTAATTGAATCGAAATTGGACGCTAATTAATGCTATTCCTCGAGACTCCAAGATAGCCGCCGTTTTATCGGCGATGTCGCACCAGCTCCGACTGGCGGCACTACGTGCGAGCGTGCGCATGCGTATTCTGCGCTATTTGCGCGCCGGCCGAGCGCGCGTAAATTCAAAGAACATTATTTTTACTTCTTGTTTCTTTTTAAATTACTTAAGAAAAATTATTGTGCCGATAATATGTTGGGTCGCTAGCGAAACCCTAAACAGGCAGTGCAGTACGAGTGAGTCCTTAAGCAATCTCGAGGCAAGCTTCGGCCTAATATCACGTTTCGAGTCCATTGCTCATCGATATAATTACTTTTTAGGCACGACCGCAGGGAGTTCCTTATGCTCTCGATATTAGCGAAAAGTGTAACAGACGATTATCTCCGAAACTACTTGAGATATTCAATAACCCATTTGGATCTTTACGTTTCATATCAAAATCTAAATATATGTGTATCATGTGTGTGTGCGTGTCTGTGTATCCGGTCTACCGCCTGAACGGGTAGACGGATTGACTGAAATTTATATAAAAACTGAGATTACAAGTCATGAAGATCCACGAGAAATTTAAGTTCAATTTTGTCTTTTGCTTTAAAAAGGACAGGCGTTTAAAAAAATTTATCTGAATGTGCAACGAAAATGATAAAATTTGTGCGGGAATATTTTAAAATAGTATAAGCGATTAACTCGAACTACATCGGTCGTGCCTGTTGCGAAAAAGTGACGCTTTTTCGCAGGTGGTTTAGGAGACTGAGTCTCCTGGTTATCGTGTTATACTGCCACAATTTTTGCATCGTGTTGTATGAATTCGTGTTATATGAATCTTTGTTATATGAACCCGCATTATACGGGGATCTACTGTACTATTCCGACTTGTTTTAATGTGTCTTCGTGTGTACGCGCGTGTTTCGTAATGTTAATGAGAATGTGTCTGTGTATTTATGCCTGTGTGTATTTTTTTGCGTGTGTTTCTCCTTATTTTTTTCGATTATCTTACTTTTTTTCATTTGCTTTCCATTACTTATTACTTACAGCGTACGATTACGTTTAATCTTAACGTTTCGGTTTTTTTCTTTTTTTTTTTTCTTTTTTTTTCTTTTTTTTTTCTTTTTTTTTTTGTTAAAAGGTATACGGAGCACGTACAGTGGTACAGTTTCTTTGGAGTGTCATACCGTTTGTCTATCTATTCCTCTTTCTCCTCCCTTTCGTTTCTTCGTTTTATTCCCTCTCCTCTTCTCATCGTCGATCTCGTTCTCTTATGTTTTAACGACCCGCCTCTAATCTCGAGCTAGCGGGAGATATCCATCCTTTTGCGCGACTCATAGCCACGGGGCAGTTTCACTGAGCTTTACAAAATAGAATTGTCCCTTTCGTTTCGTCTCTCCCTTCCTCAGCGTTTTTGGTGCGTTCCTTGATTCTTTGTTATTATTATGTACTTTATGTTAAAAATCACGGTCCAGACAGTATGGACGTAGGCGCGGTTGGTATTATCGCGGAACGCAACCAGCAACAATAGCTTCTCTTTTTCCTTTTTTCGATTCTCTTCTTCCGTCTTTGTACGTCACGTGACGTTCATCGACCATAGGCAATTTCGCTGTTTTCATCCTCGTTGGATCGTCTTCTGCCGATAGGCGATCTCGAGAAACTCGTTCGGTGTATGATCTCATTTGCGCTTTCTTTTAATCGTAAAAAAAGACGCGAACGTCTGAACGTTTCGTATCTACTACGTTGTTCTTCGTGATCGAGGGGAAACATATGTATTTTGAGCTTGGCGCTCGTAAAAACAGTCCTCTCTTAATATCGGAGAGGATTGCTTTGGCTAGCGGAATTGACTTTTTTTAAAACGCGCCTATATTTCGATACCGTTACGCGATGATGATTCTCGTTGTTTTGTGCCTTGACGATTGGTCTTAATGCCGAAGGATTTCCCAAAGGAAAGCACCTATACCAGGTTGTTTTCGATCGCGACAGATTCTTCTTGGTCCTTCGATATATTCGTTCAATGGGAATGTCTCGTTACTAGGTTTTCGATTATTGGACCGTATCTAATCGTATCACGCCACCACGATGCGAATCATTCTTGATCGTCGAATTCTCATTCAGCCTGACAAATTTTCTTCGAAGAGCTTTAACAAGCACTTTCCAAGTGAGTACTTTGCTTTCTCCTAGCCTGCCTTTGCCTAAATTGATGGAATTCGGCCTTCATGGCCTGCACTCTAGCCTCGATATTATCCCTGCTGTATCTCGATGGTTGATGATGAACCGTGTGCACCTGATGAACGTGCGGCACATGGATGGCGTGTATTTGATGAACCGGCGGTCTCTCTTCTCTAGTGGGAGTGGAGGCAGAGGTAGGTGTAGGCGTACAGGAGGCAGGATCGAACTCATAGTGTCCATCTACGCTACCAGCATCTACGGCATTCTTCAAGTGGCCGACCTTCGCCTGGTCCTGAAGCTCCAACCATCGACCAACCAGAGGAGGCGGCGGTGGCCTATAAGGTGGTGGTCTCCATTCAGCCACCGTGCTTCCGCTCCTCGAGCTCTGATTTTGTTGAGATGTATTCTTGCTACCAAAACCCGAACTGCTGGATCTACTTTCAGGCGAGGTCTCCAAATCCGGAGACGCAGCCAGTTCAGGCGCCGACCTGGCGTGCCTGGCGTGTCTCGGTGGAAGTCTCGCCCTTGGTCGACCAGCGGATTGAGGCGGAGACGAGGTAGCAAGAGGTTGAACGGGTACGAATCTTCTGGACTCGGCGTGGATCGCCTTCAAAGATGGGAGCTCTTGGCTGTAACGTTGATGAACAGTTCGCAATTGGAGGTAACTTGGAGGGGTCGGGAAGGATCTTTCCCCTGACGATGGTTGTCTCACGGAGCTAAGATCGCTGAAGTATAACGGCGTCCAAGGTACATTGGGACCGCTCGGTGAACTCGCTAAAAACCTAGGCGACGATATTGTACAGATCGTTGGTGGTATCCTGGCCAATGAATTCACTGCATCCTGATGGTGATGATGAGCAGCATGCAGAGCACCTATCGAGACACCGCTACCCGATGATCTCAGGCTCAGCTGACTGTTGCCGACCAAGGGACGTCGCCAAGAGGACTTGAGCCGTTGCTTAGGCAGAAAGCCACCGTCGTCGCTGCTTGATGCATCCAGGATGCTGTTGTTCGCCGAACTGAGAACCGAATCCGCCACGACGAATCGGCCGTCGGCCGCGCGAGAGATCTTACCGAGGGGACGACCGCGGCATGAGTCCGGGGTGTCTGGACTCAAAATCTCCCTTAGGAGATTTAGACCTGGTACTCTGCTTTTTCTAGGTCTATATAGTAGGACAGAAGAAACGTTAGAACGGACCTGCTCTCGCAATTCTTCGATTACAAACGACGCGATCGAGTATGCCGGATGAGATTGATTTTAATTTAGTTTGATAAATCTCTCACAAATGTTCGAGGAAACAAAATTTCTTTTCTTTTTTTTTTTTTTTTTTTTTTTTTTTTTTTTTTATTACATTTCTTTCCGGAATACTTTATCGGTCGTTTGATAAGACAAACACGTGCAACAACGACGCAACACGTAACGATAACGAACACAAGGGAAACGAATGACTAGAACAAAATAACGAAAGGCAAACGTTCAAGTTAAACGTCTATATAATTATTAAGAAATTTATCACGTATGATAGGTATATAATAAAGAATAACGGATGCAGGCGAGGAAGGCATGCCGCATGCGCATTCCGGTGCACGAGTGATAGGGGTGTGACGTAGGTCGTGAGTGGGTGGGCGTTGGCAGTGATTATTTTCATTTTTTCTTTTTTTTTTTTCGAACACATTATTTTTTTCAGTCTTTCTTTTTTTTTCTTTTTTTTTTCTTTTTTTTTCTTTTTTTTTTTTTTTTTTTTTTTTTTTTTGAAGAACATTTACTTTTTTTCTTTTAGTGTAATCTTTTCTCTTTTTTTCTTTTTTTTTTGCTCGAATATTTTTTTATGTTTTTCATAGTGATAGCAATTGTGGATTTAGGTGCTCCGAAACTCGTCACCTTTTTTCCTCCTTCGGGTCCGGCAGCAGGGAAAGATGGGGGAGAGAGAATGTTGTAACACAACGATTACATTCACAAAAACAATATCGTGGCGATAATAATAAGAAATATAATGCTAAATAACCGAGCTTGTTACTTTTCTAGGCGGTGATGTTAGGGAGCAAATAGATAATGCGTGTCATATTGTGTAATCAAGGTGACGGTTAAGGCTCTTTTGTTCTACCGATTATTTCTCCACGCTTCTTTGATTTATCTATAGAATAAATACTCAATTTTCTATGGGGACGAACCTTCTTGTATTGTTTGCGAGTTTAAAAGAGTTTGTTAAAAAAGAACACATTAAATTAAACAGTACATATATTGTACAACAGAGAAGAGAAAAAAAGGAATTTTTCGATGGAAGGATTTCATGGAAGGATATATTTTCTAAGAGTTTACGAAACAGAATTTTTAAAAGTACAGGCTATATACAGGGTATTAAAAAACCCTGCATATATATATATATATATATGCGTATGTGTGTGTGCGTGTGTATGTATGTATTCGAATGAAAAATAAATACTTGAAGGCGGTAAGGATAAATTTTCTTGGAAAAATGTGAGATGTTTAACGATAAAAAATGTGATGTAAAAAGGCAGTAAAAACAGAAAAATACGACAATGGAGGCCATAGATAGACACGGCTGAGAATGGAGCCGCAGCGATAGCGGCTTACCTATCTTTGATCGTATATTTCCGAGTGTGTGTGTAAGTGAACGTGTCTTTCATAGATCGTCTAGAATCGAAAGACTGGAAAGAATCAAAATAACGCATAAGCATTTGAAATGACATTAAACTAGCGTGTTCTATATTTTTGATTAAACGACAATAATTCTGAAATCTTTTTATTTTTGAATATAAAAATTTGTCATCTCTAAAGATTTTCTAACGAAATAACGTTTAATTATATAGAACGATCAAGGTCCTGTGAACGCACACGCCTAATAGTATCATGCTTTCATAATTGCACGTGTGATCGTGTGACATGCCATTTACGTGTATAAATGTTTAAAAAGCGTATACAATGATCTTAGAAAAATTGTGTCATAAAAGAGAGACTCAAAAAACGAGTATGAATGAATACTACAGCGACGTGGAAAAAAGTGAAGACGAATGTGAAGAAAAATTGTAATGTTAAGAGAATGGATCAAGTCTAAAACAAATTGGAAATTGCAGATATTGTTTCCTTGTATTTCGAGATTTTTAAACATCAAATATTAGACAGTTCCGAATCAACATCTGCATTTCCTGTAACCTTAACGAAGATACTGGCAATTTAAAAAAAAAAAAAAAGAAGTTTCCGTTTACCAGTAACTTGTCTTATTCCATAAATGTTAAATGTGGAAACCAAAAGGATGCAGCTACAGAATTTAGCTATAACAATAAGAAAGTTATCAGCTAAAATTAGTGCTCGTTATCGGGAAACTCGATGGCTGTTAACGTAAGAGAATTTAGATTAAAGTTGATTCAACTTAAATAGATTTTTATCATTCTAACCATCGAATTTACCAATATTTCAAATCGACGTGTCCGTATTAAAGTGTCAAAAAAGAATGTCGGTGAGATCGCTAATCAAAATATGACGAATGAAGTTGGTGAAAGGGTAAAGTGTGCTATGGTATATGTTTGTGATGTCATGTATATGAGAAAAAGAGAGATAGATAGAGAATGGGAGGATCGTGAAAAGTTCCTGCTCCGCGATTATTAATGAATGATTAAATGAACAAGAGCAGTCAAAGAGAAAGAGAGCGAGAAGAGAGAAACAACACGAGCCAGCCTTCTACTCTCGACTTTTTCTCGATTCGAAGAGATAGATTGTATTGCCATTAATTAAGATTCAGAAGGATAAGCGACGGAACAATATACAATATTGAAATATAAAAATATTTCAAGAAGAGTAATCATACGCAAGATCGAAAATGATCAACTGCCTTGCCTCGTCTCTTATCTATGTACTCCCTAAGGCCGCCGAACGAAGGTAATTAGGGTACTGACTGGATGTTACTAGTGTGACTCCTAGCTGTTTTGCCTGTATTGCTGATCTCATCTACAGTCATGACAATCATCCTAAGTAGTAGATAGTAGGTGGTAATGGTAGATTAGTAGGTCCTAGCAGGTAACATTGCAGAGCTGTAGTCTCGCATAATAGCGGTAGTAGTGGTAGTGGTAATAGTGGTAGATGGTAGTAGTAGTAGTAGTAATAGTAATAGTAATAGTAATAGTAGTAGTAGTAGTAGTAGTAGTAGTAGTAGTAGTAGTAGTAGTAGTAGTAGTAGTAGAAGTAGCAGTAGTAGTAGTGGTAGTAGTAGTAGTAGTGGTAGTAGTAGTAGTAACGGACATGTCCCACCGGCAAAGTGGCGTTTGCTCATTCGATCGACCGACAAGGATCGATGGCAATTTGATCGATCCGATCGATCTGATCGATCGATCGACGGACCGCTCGGCACGGCGTGTTTATAACACACACAAATACAGACATATATACCGTCGGCAAGTATCTTTCTCGGAAGCAACCGTGGTCTTGGGTTACGTAGTAGTAGTAGTGGTAGTAGTAGTAGTAGTAGTAGTAGTAGTAGTAGTAGTAATAGTAGTAGCAGTAGTAGTAGCGGTTGTAGTAGTAGTAGTAGTAGTAGTTGTTACGGTGATAGTACTTGGTATTATTTTCTGTGTGGTTAGCGGAGATTAGGCTTACTGTTCCGCCTCTCTATGATAAATACGCTGTCGTAATCTGGATTATCGAGGTGGAGCGCGTGATGGTCACGATCACGATTCGGGGGGGCCTGCTCGTGGACCGGCTCCGAGGTGGCAGTGGCGGGGGTGGTTACTTGCGTAGGAAGTGGTGGTTGATGAAGAGGTTGTGGTGGTGGTGGTGGTAGTTGCGGATTCAACGGGCTGCAACGGGTCAGCGTCGAGACTGACTCGCCGCACGCGTTTAGGTTTGTCGACCTACAGAAAACACAGAGAGAGAGAGGAGGACAAGAGACGCCCACGATTTTTTTCTGTTTCTTATTTTTCTTCTTTTCTTTCGTTTTTTTTTCTTTTTTTTTTTTTTTTTTTTTTTTTTTTTTTTTTAGTCTTCTATTCTTTTATTTATTTTTAATGGTTTTTCTCTTTCTTTTCTTTCACGTGCTTGACTGTTTTAATTAACGTTTCATTTCATGTATCAAATATATTTTTCATTTATTTTATTTCTTCTTTTCGTTAATTTCATTTTACATTTTTAAATATTGACGTCGTTTGTTCAAGAGACTTTATGAGTAGGAGAGAGAAAAAGAGAGAAAAAGAAAGAGAGAGAAAGAAAGAGAGAGAGAGAGAGAAAAAGAGACGACTTTCGAGGAAGGAAAGATGTCAAAAGAATTAACGATATAAATTCTATTATCTTTGATCGATATTCTTATCTCCAACTTCCTCTCAGGAGTCTCTCGACCATCGGACATTTCTCTAGCTCGCGTCGGCTCTCTTCTGATCCTTGCTCTGATCGCGACCTCGGTAAGCGTTACCGAGTTAACGTTAACTCCGTATTCGTAGTCGGTTGAAAAATGTTGAACCCTCGACGTAAACCGTCGAACGTTCAATATTTAAGCAGCAAACGTCTTCCTCACTCATCGACTACGAATGCCGAGCTTTGTTAAAGTTCTTGGCAGTGGCTGAACCGTCCAGCCCGTTCTGGATATTCGTGTAGGTATCAAACGTGCATCGCCGATTGCTTCACGAGTTTTCCGTGTGAACGCAAACGATTTTGGTAAAAGGAGCCCCGTAAGATTCAAAAATTATAGATGAACTTACAAGGTGAACGGGCTCGTCACGAGGGTAATGAAAGAAGAAAATAATTTATAGATTTTCATTTGAGAGAAGTAAAGTATGGAACGGGACAATGGAAAATTGGAATAGAATATCTGAGAAACACCCTCGCGATGAGCAAATGTGATTTTCACGAGTAACGATGTCGCTAGCGTTATAAAGTGAAAGTAAATGAAAGAAAAAAAAAGAAAAAAAAAAAGAAAAAAAAAAGAAAATAGAAATGGCGACAGTGAAAATGAAAGAGGAACGATGATGTAAGGTTTATTAATACTATCCAACGTTGTCTTTGATTCCGGGTTGGTGCTGTCTGTCTCAAATGTTCGGTGTTACGTACAACTTACGTGTAAGCTTGGATATTATTATTATTATTATTATTATTATTATTATTATTATTATTATTATTATTATTATTATTATTTTTATTATTATTATTATCATTAATATTAGATCTTTTTTTTCCTTTTGATAACGCTTCTTCTCTCGGATCTTAGTAAGTATGGGGATTATTAAGTTTTTCGAACGTAACAAAAATTGTGATGTGCACGTAACAATGGAAATTCATCCCGGAAGCAAAGAAAATTATAAGGATATTGTCGGACAGGATTGCGGTAATTACAAATACTTTAATTAAAGTAATATAATAAATAAGAAACGAAATAATAAAAAGACTTCGCGTCGCGATAAAAAAAAAAAGACGATCCAGAATAGGCATCACTGCAGTCGTATTGTGGACTTTTGGATGCCACGATAAAAATCATAATCGATTAGGTGTCCGATTTGTTATCATTTGTTTTTTCTTTTTCTTAAAAATAGCATCGCTACACGTGCATCCCGTTTTATTTGTCGCTTCGATAATACGAAAGAAATACGCACGGCTTTCTCTTTTAGGAAATGTGAATGCTCGTTGTCGTTGAAAATAGCGACAGATAAAGAAAGATCGGAAAACAGAGATAGAGAAAGAAAAAGGAAAAGAAAATCCAAAAAAAAGAAAAAAAGAAAAGAAGATAAAGAGAAAAAGAAAGAGAGAGAGAGAGAGAGAGAGAGAGAGAGAGAGAGAGAGAGAGAGAGAGAGAGAAATTGAAACGAATGCAATATGGCTTATACGAGATTAGCGTGCGCGAAATTTCTTTCACGCGACGTATGTACTTTTCTTTTTCCTTTTTTTTTTTTTTTTTCCTTTCTTTTTGACGTCAAACGAAGAAACAAGTGCACGAAGTGGTCGCGATGAAAAAGAGAGAAAAGAGAATGAAATAATTAGGTGCACGCATAGCCGCGCTTGAATGTTGTCGTATGAGAGAGAGAGAGAGAGAGAGAGAGAGAGAGAGAGAGAGAGAGAGAGAGAGAGAGAGAGAGAGAGTGAGAGAAAGACAGATTGAGAGTTACAGAGTTCGTTTCGTTAATTAATTAAGTTAAAGATCGTTCTCCAACCTCGTCCAAAATACCTCTGCTGTTGCGGTTAAGTCTGCCGGTTTGATTATCTCTTTTATTTATTTTTTTCTTTTTTTTTTTTTTTTGTTCTTTTGTCTTTCATACGAATTTCTATGAGAAATAGATCTAAAAGTTCAAAAGTATCACACATATATACATAATGTATACATATATGTGTGTGTATTCTTGGACGCAAGAAGATCAAAAGAGGGTTTTTATTCTGGTTATGATTTCCTTTTTACTATTTTTCGCTTTTCGACTTTACTCGTGTCTTTTTTCTTCATGAACGGGGTCGAAGCGGCTGCTCTTCTTTCTTTTCTTTTTTTTTTTTTTTTTTTTTTTTTTTTTTTTTTTTAATAATAAATCGCGCTTGAATCGAGACGACGAGAGGGAACGAAGAGCGAGGAGTTTCTCTCTCGTACGTCTCTCTTAAAAAAAAAATTTCGGTCATCTAACTGAATAAGTTGGCAAGGACGTCGTCGATGCAAGAAAAACACAAAAAAAGAACATTAGTTCTAATTGGTACGAAGTATTTGAAATTACGAATATTAAATTAAAAGTAATAAAGTGATTTGCATCGACGGCATCATTACGTATATTACGCGTAATGTTAACTTGGATAAATTCGAGAACGTAGATATATGAATAATTAATCATGTTCTCGTTACTCTTTAACTATAGATCGCTCGTGAGAGGTTTTGTAAAATGCTTGCGGTGCTTTAATTTGCCTACTGCTCTTAAAAAGGGGGAAGAGTGGACTTAATAGCTAGCTCTGGCTAAGCCTATGTGATGTATATTCTCATTGAGGTCGCATCTGCAACGTCTTACATCTCTTAAAGAATCAAGATCATCGATCCTTTAACAGGAAATTCGTAAAAGATGCCTAAGAACTTCATCGTTTTTCTTTCTCCCTCTTCCTAGGAAGCTTGTTTTAGCTTTCGTCTTAATCACCCGTCCGCCTAGTAGAAACCTCGTCCATCAAGGAGAATTCTCGATGTTTTGCCGCGCACTTTGTCGATCCGTCTCGTTTATCATGCATCGTCATTAGTCACGCAAACCACCGGGCGCTGAGAATTTATGCTTCCTACGAAATTTAACGCGTCATATTTCAACCGACTCATCGTACTTCGCTAATTTGTCCTGGAAACCGTTACATAAGAAGAGAACTTTCTGCGCAGGAGCATGAGAACCTTTTGTACACGATGATCCAGTCAAGTTAATGAGAAAATCTCGAAAAAAGTATTTAAACACTGTGTTGATTAAGAAAAAATTGTTTCAAGAACATTCTCCTTGTTAATCTCTTCTGAATAAATTAACGATAAATTCAGGGATAAAATTTAGAAAGATTAACTATGTTAATCTTTCTCAATCGGGGACGATTCAAAAGACAGGGCGATTAAGAAGGATCTAAAAGGATACAAAGTCTTAGAATTTTGTTGCACGTTACAGATACGACTCCCTCGATCTAAAGATTCCTTAAATAGGGGTTTCGTCGTTGACGATCCCAGAAGAGATTCTAGGATTTGAAAATTTAGATGTATTTAATCATGATATTCTTTTTTAGATGGGTACCTGAAGGGAGGAGGAACATTTTTGGTAATAAACACTCACTTTTTCAAAGGCACTGTTCCTTGGGGCCCCTGCCCTGCGCCGTTCCTGGTATCTGTGACCCGGCAAGTCACCATGTTATACGCTGAAAGCAGTTCTATAATGTTACAAAACTATGTTAAATACGTATGCGTTCGGTTTCACAGGTGCTTGCCCAGCCCCTGCGATGCTCGGATCGTTGTCGTCGTCCTCTAATTATACATCGTTCTCGTATTACTTCAATTAATTTAAATTTTTTTATCAATCTCAAATTTGATTGTTAATCATTCTAAATTTAACAATTACCTCTAATCCTATTTACAAGTTCTTCTAGTACTTCACGTACGAGAAGTAAATCCCTATTACGCTGCATGTAGATTTGAATGAAAATATCATTATTTTATATATAATTCATTGTTAATTATAAGTAAGAGAAAGATCGACACGACCAAGAGCAGAGATGCAGGCCGGATACAAGACATGTTCGTTGCATATCAAGCTTTTTTTCACCAAAGGAACGTCCTTAATCATACCTTTCTCCTGTTTTCGTCTTTTCCGCTTATTGCAGATCTTCACTGCGCATATACTCAGGATAATGGCGACGATGAAGAAAAGAATACCACCCACAACCCCGGCCGTAATCGCCTTATGTTTCACACGAGCAGGCACAGGAAATTTCACTTGATCGCTGGCACCATAATTCGTCGCTGAGTTGGCGAACACTTGGAAATAATATGTCCTACCACCGACCAGATTCTTCACTGTTAGCCCGAAGCAATAAAAAGAAAATTCGTTGGTGTAAAAAAATTATATCATTGACCAATCAAATGTTTGATATTTATACAACTATTAAAGTAATAGATTTTGATAAATTATTGATCATTGGATCTGTAATACAATTTGTAAAATGGCTTTTTACAAAGTAACTGTTAACTTTAATTATTAGTTATCTTTTTAACTTACCCAAATAGCTTGTTTCCTCCGGACGAATTTGTCCCTTGTTGAGATTCTTCCAGGGCCCGTCCGTTTTGTATTTAATAGTATAATGTTGAATGAGATGATTTCGCTCCGAAGGAGCTTCCCAAGTAATCAGAAAGCCGTTACTGACCTCGGTCACCGTGAGATTTTTCGGTGGACCAGGTTTCGGTCCTGTAAATACATCGACGTATATAACATTAAATAAATTGATTGAGATAATAATACTACGTATAGAATTTTTATGTAGAAAGGAATCAAGTCATATTATGAGAAATTATTTCTATTATGTCATCGCGAATGAAACTTTAATATTTCATTTTTATTGAGGCATTCTAGATCACGAATAAAAGAATATATTAGATACGAGGAGAAAGAGGGAGAGATCATTCATCATTCCCTTTCAACGTTTTCTTCTTTACGAATTCCACTTGTTATTGAATGTTTTTTTTTTCTTTCTTTTCTTTTTTTCTTCTTCTTCTTCTAAAAATAAGGTCAGCTAGAATTAGGATTACGTGCGTTAATAAGGGTAACGAATGAATCCCGGAAGTAATTAGGCTGTAACATCATACGAGCTAGAAGAGCCACGAAAGATGACCTCATGCTTGCGACTAATCCTATTAAGAAGTACATCAATATTATTTCATTACTAACCCACTGTCGTTTAAATTCTAACCATAAACCTTTCTGTGAAAATTGATAAATAGATAATTTATAAATGAAATTAAATTGAATTCATTGAAATTAATCGAGACGGAAAGTCTAATTAAACATTTTTCTTTCATTTTCTCGTCCTTTTAATACGTCAAGATGATAAATAAAGAATAAAGTTAGGTATAAACGTTACTAAGCCATGAAATGAAAGGAAAAAGTGAATACGTGAGCGAGTGGATTAATCTAATTTACAAGGATCGCTATAAAACCTGAAAGAAAACGTATTCGCCCAAATCTAACTTCGTTCTTTTCGAATAGCCGCACGAAAGGGGTGGTTTCACGAGTAATAGTGGTGGTGGTAAATGCATCGATCGAAACGGGAGAAACCCGTGGGAGGCGTGAAACGAGAGGAAAGCAAAAAAAGAAAAAAAAAGAAAAAAAAAAGAAAAAAAGAAGAATAAAAAAAAAAAAAAAAAGAAAACAGTTGGTCCACCGTGTACAAAAATCCAACGTTTCTCTACGTTTGAAGTTAACGAGATTCCTCCCATACTCTCTTTTCCATCGAGCAAACCTTAACAAAGGTTTCTCCCCTACTTTTCCCTTTTTCCAAGATAAACTGATTTTATCGTAATACTGGTAAAGAAGAGATAGTGAGGATCCCATGGAGCTTTTGAAGGAACTCATTTTGATTCCAATTTTCCATTTGCGAATTTCGTAAGGAATTCGTTAAAAGTAGTGACGATATGTGAAAGGCCAGCCACAGGCGTCGGAACAAATGTTTTATTTAACTTTAACTTACGAAATTAGCGATGAGTTAAGAGTATTTTTGCCTCGTTTAAAATGTATGAAGTTATAATTTCTCACCTCTACTCTTGACGTTACTAAATTCGTAAAGTATTTCGCGAGCGCTTTCGTGAAATTAAATGGATCAAGTCTCCCTTTCTCACTTTCATTCGATTTTTTTTCTAACTTCTTTTTTTTTTTTTACCTCTTTCTTTACAAGACACATAACATCTATCTGTCTACTTTTTCATCTCTCTCTCTCTCTCTCTTTCTCTCTCTCTCTCTCTCTCTCCCTCTGTATTTGATTCCTTTCCTTACGTCTCCCTTCATCTTACAAGCACAAGACTTGAAGTCCTTTATTGCGAAGCAATAACGTTTAATCCGGTGTGCTTCGAAAGGAGAAAGATTATATGGATAAGAAACGACCAGAAAGCTTTGACTTCTTTATTCCGATAAAGAGACGCAATAACGTTGCTAAGAATTTTAATGAGAGATTTTCTAAAAGCTCCTTCGCGCGTGGTCCTTTCAACGATGATCCCAAACGATCGATCTGAAAGATCTCTGAAAGTAAAAGTGCTACAAATTTCCCTTTGTGCTTACGTTCTTGTAAACGTGCTATACAGAATTTTTACAGTGGCGTATTTTATCGTACAAATATTAAGAAAATCCGTGAGATGGGATGAGGTATATGGAAGGTGAGAATTTCGAGAGTGGACGTCGCGTACGAGAGTCACTTTTAGCACGTCGGATTTAATAATGGGAGACGTGACGACGCACACCTCTGACTACTTGCTTAACCCGTATTTCTGCGAACGTACATACGTACATTCGTGTAAAGTAAATATGAAAGAGGACAAAGGTAGGAAGGGAGAGTTCGTCTGAAAACAGATTAAAATATTGCCTTTCCGACTCTCGTAGGTGGATACCGCGTATGCGAAAATTCACATTTTTTACAAATGAAAATAACAAAAGGAATTAGAAAGAAAAGAAAAGAAAAGAAAAGAAAAGAAAACACAGTTGTATACCTTTCGGCCTTATGATTGTTGGGAAGACGGGATTTCCAGTAGAATCGGTCGGTAATATGAGGGTACTATAATCTAAGATGTCTGAAACGAGAAAACAAAACAAAAGAGGAAAAAATCGATTGAGAAATCAAAGAAAAGCAGGGAGACATGTTGTAGTCGCAAGATAAAGGAGGCTGAGGGTGGTGTTCGTAGGGCGTCGTAGGTGAACCGGAAGAGAGATTCAAGCGTACGAACATGATCCCCCAGGAGTATCATTAATCTCCTCTAATCCAGTTTCTCGAGGCAGACTAACAAGCAAAGCTGATGATGCGTGAGCGTGCATGGTAGCTGGTAAGGGTGAGTAGGTTGCTGGATGAAAAGAAAAGAAGAAAAGAAGTAGAAGGACAGAAATCTGTAGGTGCTCGAAGCATCGTATGTACAAATGAAAGGCAATGAACCGTTGGATTCGAGGAAAGGAAATAAAAGCGGAAGCAGAACGAACGGCTCGATGGGTTTTCCGATACGATAAGTCGCGACGGAAGCCTCCGTTCCCTTTCTCTACTTTTATCTCTTTTGCTCTTACGTCTATCTTTCTCTCTCTCTCTCTCTCTCTCTCTCTCTCTCTCTCTCTCTCTCTATCTCCGGATTTTCCTTTCTCTCGCCAGTGGTAGGTCCTCGTTTATGAACTATCTTCCATATAACTTTTCAATTCTAGTTGCGTGCCGATACTCAACCGAAAGAATCGTACAAATCGTTTGCAAAAGGCTAAGCTATTTTTCTATTCTTTATTGGATCTTTTTTGGATGTACATACGTACATAAAATCATTTCGTTAGAAACTTTTACGACCGAAGGATAAATAATATTTTGAATGTAGATTCTTCCTTCGGTCATTTCTTTCATTTTGATTAAAACTTCTCTAACGTTTCATTTGAATTTATTGGAATTTACGAAAATATTTTGATCGAGAATCCGCTTACCGCTTTGGTCCGTCGCAGCAGCCTGACCACTGGATGACGGAGTCAGTGCCACGTCTTTAAAAATGCAGCGATAAGAATAAGAATAAAGAAAAGTTGAAACGAGTAATAGAAGAGAAAGATATCAAGCAAGTATTAAAGATCACTCTGTTAGTAATGTAAAAAGGTTGCTCGAGTTATTATTTATATTAATTCTACTTTGATATAAATACGATTCTGAAACTTGAATATTATTAAATAGTTCATCTTATGATTCAGAATCTTTTATTACCGAGAGTTCTGACGGTGATGACTTTGCTCATTGTTCCATCGCCCAAAGCGTTTTTTCCGATAACCTGAAATTCATAAACCGTAGCTGGTGTCAGTCTGTTGATCGTGACCGTAGTACTTCCCGATGGTGTCACAGGTATCATTTCCCATTCTGACGTACCAGCTTCTCTGTACCTGTAACAAAAAAATTAAATGATATCGTAAATGTAACGTGAATGTAACTATCGATGTAAAGAAAAAAAAAAAAAAAAAAAAAGAAAAAAAAAAAAAAAAAAAGAAAAAAAAAATTCGTTAATTTTAGATCGGAGTTACTTGCCAGATAGTATAGTCTTGTTTATAATCAGGTCCACCAGAATAACCAGGTAACCAACTCAACGTTACTGAAAATTCTGTAGCATTGCCAGTGACGTTGTAAGGCGCATGAGGTTGTGTACCCTCGACGATCAGTTGCGTCGAAGTAGAAATTGTAGCAACTTCGTTTGTTGCGATACAGTGATAAAATCCAAAGTCAGCTCTTCGAAGACTTTCGATCGTCAAATTACCGCCATTGATTTTCGCTCGGTTGCGTTGAATCGGAGCACCATCTCTCTGCGCGAAACAAGTGAGTATAAAAGTCATCTCGATGTAATCGATCACCATCGAGCAGATTTCTATTCTTTAGAAGACAAAATTTCGATGGTCATACCCTCTGCCACTGTATAGTAGGTTTCTGCGTGCCTTCTGCCTCCTGAGCGTTGCAATGCATTTCTACGGTCTCGCCAAACTTCTTTTGATAAATCGGTTCGGGTTCAAGTGTGAAAACCGGTGGTTTTCTAACAAGCACTTCCATAGGCGCGGAACTACCCTGCGTGCCGTGAGCATTATACGGAGTACAGGTATATCTTCCTTGATGATTCTCATTGACTCGCGTGAACAGCAGGGAGCCGTTGTTCATTATCACGATTTCCTTCGTCTGATAAGGCTCGAGGAGTCGTTTGTCCTTCGTCCACGTTACGTATTGTAATTGCGGATTAGCCTTGATATAGCACTGAACTACACCAGCAAGCCGGAAGGGCAGGTATTGAACCGTCGGCGTGAATGTGACCTTCGCTGGATCTGCATAGCAAAGTGGAACGTGATGATATCGCGATGCATTTTTTTTTCTTCTTTAAAACACGTTTATCTCAACTTACATTCAACGTTGAGATAGGCACTGGCACTTTGGGGTTCGCCAATACCGTTGGTAACCTCGCAGAGATATTGACCTGAGTCGTCGGCGCTGACAGGACTAATGACAAGGCTGCCGTCCATCCTGATAGAAGCTCTCGTGTCCAAAGACGAAACTTCCGTGACGGGTGCACCTTCTCGAAACCAACGTACCGTCACATTACCCGGAAGAGCCTTCGCCTCGCAAGAAAACTGAACCTTCTCTCCTTCGAGCTTCGTCTGATTCGACGGCGGTACCATAATGACGGCTCCTCCTGTCGAAACGGAAATTAAACGCACCGTGAAAAGATTCCGCCTGTCCTTATCGCACTTCTCTCCTTTGATCGACGTTCCTTTCCTTTTTCTCTGTTTTCCTCTCTCTTTCACTTTCTCGCTCGTTCTTTTTCTTTTTCTTTTTTTTTTCTTTTTTTTTTTTCTACAACAAAATGGCGTGTATAGCTTAATATCGTGCCAGTGTGGGAGCATCTTCGAAAGCTTCGCAGAATCGCTTTTACATTCGGGAACGGGGAAAAGAACGAGTCGAGTGGGTCCTTAGATGATCGTTTTAAAGGAAAGATACTAGGAGCAAAAGCGTTGCAGTTCCACGCTCGTATGAACAACGTGACAAACAAATGTACTCAACGATCAAGAATAATGATATTGGATATTCTCGAATGAAATTCAATTAAAATGCAAATGGGCTCTTCCCTCTTCGCCGTGATATCTCGAGAGAAGAAGAAGAAGAAGAAGAAGAAGAAGAAGAAGAAGAAGGAGAAGAAGAAGAAGAAGAAGAAGAACAAAAAAAACGAACAAATTTGAAAGAAAGGAGCCGAATAAAAATTTGCGAAACATCGGATCCTTTTCTTAATCGGAGATATCTTTCGATTCGATCTGCTATTATCGCGTAACATCGAACGACGATTAATAGCGGAATAAGATATCCATGAAGTGAAAATAAATCTTCGTGAATCGTCGTGACGAAACTTTGCCAATATAAGACAGGGCCCGCACGCTTTTACATTTCAAATGCAATGCCGTTCGTATTCGATTAAAATGCTTGAATCAAACATCATAATTGCCCCTCGGCATTGTTTTCTTTTACGACGTTAAGACGATCGGCCTGATTTCCTTCTCAGTTTATAAATCTTCTTGATTTACGAATATAGTAAATGATATTTAATGAAATGTTAATGTGCTATATCGAAATTAGGACGAGAATAAATTTTTTCTTTTTCAATTGAGAAAAATTAAAATACTTATTAACTGACTCGTCTTATTTATTTTCATTCGTTGGAAAAGTAAGCAACGATCATTGTGAACGGCAAATCGTTTCGTTGTTGGTGATGACGGAAACACAGCTAGGGCCGACTAATATCCTGGACGAAAGTACGAAATGGACGGTAGTGCTTTTAATGTTAGTCCATGCAGAAACAGGACATGAAACGAGATCGTGCCAGTATCGAGCCAGAGTCTACCCTCGCAAATAGGAACCCTCGTAAATATATACATGGGAAACTAGAGGCCAACGTGATGTGGCCAAAAATCGAAGGACAACCACGTTATTACTTTACTCGTACCACGATCTGATCTCTCCATTCGCAGATAAAGCACATTTCTCTCTTCGACGTTTTATTTATTATATATTGTATCATTATATTTTCATAGATATTATAATCGTTTATTAGTTTCTTTCTTATTGAATATTAATTATTCATTATAAATGAGATAATAGTCGCGTACATTCATATTCTCAAGTACTTATTCATGAATCTCCCTACAAATACTTTGTCAGGATGCGTATTATATTGTTGCCGATACCCGATGGAATTTTTACTTTAATACCCACAAGAATCTGGAAACTCGGAGCTTTGAGCAACGAATTCGACGTTCCAGAAGGGAATATCATTGTAGCTAGTATATAATGGAAAAGGGGATGGATGTATGAAAGAGGGTAAGAGAGTAAGAGTAAGAGAGTAAGAGAGTAAGGGAGAAAGAGAAAGAGAGAGAGAGAGAAAGAGAGAGAGTACGAAAGAGTGGATAAGGAATGAAAGAGTGGGGATCGATCTCAGCCAACAAAAGGTTGAACTCTTTCTTCGATTCAGCAATATTTTCCACAATCCGATCTGTCGTCACTTGCAGGGATTAAGGTAGGTTTTATGTATCCGCGCGATGCGCGAGACGCGCTCCTGGATTTCAACTCTAGATGTAAGAAATATTCGAAGAATCATAGATCTTCCGGATTGAGGAGGATTCATTCTTCGCTATGAGAATTCCAACGCGAAAGTACGAATTTATAAAATTCTTTCCCGCGTAAAAGACGCTGTCATAACACGGGATATCGTTCGAAATATGAACGATGTATGTTTTCTTTGATATCTGATATTACTATGATTTATTTGAGCAATCTATTAATAGAAAGGGTAAATGTTTTTCCATAATATCGACTCGAATGGATTTTAAATACATTATTTGTAACAAATCGGAGATATTTAATAGTGAATTGCTTTTTATACAATGAATGATTATCATTCGCTTCGATATACCTATCTACACTTCTTTGAAGGACGAATAAAAGAATATTTGTCTCTGTGAATCGTCTCTTGAAAAATATATATCAACGAACGTATCGCGCCTTGTGTTGGTATATTCTACGCTTTCGCTTTGCGCCGAGGGGTGATTCAAAGGACCCGTATTCATTTATTCATCGTCCACAGAAGTGCACTGAAGTTTAATGGTGACTATTTCAAAGATACCTACCATACCGTCTTTCGTAAGACGCACGATTCTTATCAAAGCCCAGCAAACTTGCTTTCATTTTTTTGCTGTAACTAAAAAAGTGGACATCCACGTACGCGCAACTATTAAATTTGCATTACACGTTTCAATTTACTCACCGACCCGACTATATTTTCTAAAAATTATCTCGCATTCTTTTATGAGAAAAAAAAAAAAAAAGAAAAAGAGAAAAGAAATCATGAAAGAACGTTTCTACTACGTCTTTCTAAAGTATTCTATTTATTAATTGCTAGGATAAAAAGAGTTTATTATAATTAATTATAACTAATTGTGTTTCATCTTTCTTTACTCTGTTCTCGCAACAGAAGTTACACCGTAGTTATAGCTAAGAGAAGCAACTCAATTTAGCAATTCCGTTAGATGTACTTTCTCGACTCGAAGAAACATTAGAAAGGAGGTCAATGAAGTTGAAAACTTTTTATAAGATCTATCGTATCCAATGATTCACTATGACGATAATTTTAATTAATATATTATGAATTAACGCTACAGTCGGCAATTAGCGAAGATATAATTTATTATCGTGCGATTAAATAATTACATTCGTACGATTCTATTGCATATTCAACAACGCGGAGAGAAACGTGCTATGCGTATATAGACTTTAAGTTTGGCACGGTTCGTGGATCCAAAAGTAAGGAAGATGGATTCAGGAGCTTCGCTAAATATTCAAAGCAAGATTTAAAAGTTTCCCACCGATGACAGTAGTAAGAAAGATATATATATATATATGAGAGAGAGAGAGAGAGAGAGAGAGAGAGAGAGTTAGACAAAGTTTAACTTCTTTGTTGTCGTTTGAAATACTTGGCATTAATGTTGTCGACTGTCAGTATTATTTCATATGGGATAGAACAGGAATTGAAAGATTAGAAAAATAGAATTACGTCTCTTTCTCTCTCTCTCTCTCTCTCTCTTTCTTTCTTTTTATTTCAATGTCATATTCTATCTTCAACTTGCAATCAGAGAGATATTAAGGTGAAATTTTTATTGGTTTAAAACTTTTTCAATTGCGAAAATTTCGATGGAAAACATTTAAAGATTTGTCCCAACACATTAAAGAGAAAATTATTAATTACTCGTCCTTCGATTCGTACTCGATAAAAATTTAATAAGTTTCTGGCAAAGTGTTGGAAAAGAAATATGTAAGAAAAAGTAGATAAGATCGTTGGGTCAGAAAGAAACATTAGCCGAGGGGTGCTGCGTTAAGGGGAAAGTAGACAAATCGTCTTTTAACGCGAGTTTCGCGGCGCGCGAGAAGCACCCTTAATTGGCCAGAAGGAGCCGCTGGAGATGTGTAGGTAACCAGGAAAATGGCGATGGTGATTGTGCTGGTGATGATAGTAGTGGACTGTAACCACTTTACCTAATGCGAATTTTATCGTTTCGAGGAAACGACACGCATATAGAACGATAGGTATCAATTCATAAGATTTACGATGTATAATATATCAATAATATATACCCCGTACTCGAAGACTAGCAAATTTCAATCATATTGATTTATCTTAGATAAAATATATGCTATGTTAGGATCGAAGTCGATCACGTTAATCGATTGATTTAAAAATAGAAAAAAAAAAAATGATAAAAAAAGGAGAAATAAAAAGTAATAAAGAAGAAAGATATTCGAGTACCGGGTATTGTAAGTGTTATCGCTTTTTAGCTTTCGATGATATATGCATAATCATAATGATAACGCAAAAGCTGAGAAATGAAATATAAGGAAATAAAAAGAAAAAAAAAAAAAAAAAAAAAAAAAAGAAAGGTAGAAGAAAACTTTTTCAGGCTTTAATGGGTGCGCAATAGTGGGATACGTCTGTCCGTCCGTCCGTATTTCCTTGTTATTTTTCTCCTGCTCCTGTCCATTACGGGACGAATAGTAGAATTGGTTTCATCGAGATACGTTGCTCGATCACGATCGCTATTTATTTTCATCGATCGGTCGGTGTTGGCACGAATGAGGTAAAAGAAACCATCGACAATGTTGTAAGCGGATGCTAGAAACACTTAAAGCTTTGTCCAGTCGTTCCGTGAGCATTATTAAGATACTAAAATGATCGCATGTGTATGTATGTGTATGTATATATGCCTGTGTGTGTGTATGTGTATGTATGTGAGTATGTAAATATATAGTATGTACGTGTGATTCGATGAACAGCATTAGCGATGAAACGTTTCCAGCGTGTAAGAGAACAACAAAACCTCTGTGAAAGATCTTTGTAAAAATGAATGCCGGTGATGGCTGAAACACTTTCGATAATTCGCGAGCTCTCATTCTCTGTTTCTAATCACGAGATATTTTTGTCAATCAGATTATATACAATATTATACCGATCGTGAATTAACGTTCCCTTTCTTCCTTTGTTTCATCCTTTCTTTATCTTATCTCACTCTTTTTTCAATTATATTTTTTTTTTCTCTTTCTCGAGCTTGATACGCGCTTGATTCGAACTACTTTGAGAGCCACAGTGATATAAGTCAATTACTTCTCTTCACGAGTTCAACACGAAAAAGTATGCTAAAAACTTGATGGTAAAAAATGTAGGCAAACTCCAAGGTGATAAATATGGACATGCAATTCGGCTCAAAAATAAACTATTATCTTTACTAGCGTGATCGAGTTACAAAGCAAATTGATACTAAAAATTATATATATAATATATATATATACGAAGAATGTCATGAATGGAAATTGAAAAATTACTGAATTATACCACTTTGACTTACTTTGATTATTTGATCGTATCGAGCGTCTATGCCGATATAACAACACCATCAAATTACTGGTTCGCTTTGAGGTATTCTCTGATACTGTGGTTACCGGAATTTCCATATCGGTATTCGCTCGATCTGTAATTATCGAAAATATTTGTGTCTAATAACGCTGTGTTCGTCAATAGCCGTCGCAATTCAGTTTTTATTGATTATCTGATAAACGTCGTACTTTCTGTGTAAAGATACTCTTCGCGATTATTTTCCCCGTAAAATATGAGATATGCTTACGCACCTATATATATATATATATATGTATATATATATGTGTATATAATATATGTATATATATATATGTGTACGAATATACAACAACAAAATTATTCGAGCTTGTACCTTTCCCGTAGAACGAAAAATCATAACGACGCGACATTTTTCGCTCGCGACGAAACGCTGATAAGAAAAATCCTGATTACACCACTGTCCTTGGTCGTACCAGAATAACAAATTAAAATATTCTCATAGAGCGAAGCGTCGCAAAAGAAAATACAATATTTGCCTGTCCGTGTCGTAGAAGGAAGTATAAAAAAAGAAAAAGAAAAGAAGAAAAAAAAAAAAAAAGAAAAATGAAAAAGGCTGCTTGTCTTACTTATTGTCGGCTTGATTTCTTCGCGAGATGCCTGTAATATTTTTATCTCATTCTCTCACACTCTCTCTCCCACTCTCTCTCTCTCTCTCTCTCTCTCTCTCTCTCTCTCTTTGCTTTTTTTTCCTTCTATTTTTTCTTTTTCTTAATTTTTTTTTACCCTGACACAAGAAGGGGGATGGAGCAGGATCGTTTTCTACGTGGTAGGCGCCTCTCGTCGTCGTCTCGCAACCGCGAACCAAGTGGATTAAGCCGCATCATGGTTCTACCAAGGCTAATGCGTTTCTGTCAGAAGTTAATGCTTAATAGCATCCGCTAATGTTCCCCGCGTGATATTTGCGAGGTCGGATGAAAAAATGAGTTATTACTTCACGTTGTGACGCGATTGAACCCGACGTCGACTAGAAAGGACACCGTATGGACTTGTAAAAGTCTCAGAAAATGCTTTCACAATGGATTAACGCGTTATAAAAGAAAGAATAACAACGACAGGAAAGATGAAAAAAAAAAAAACATCATATTTTTTTTTTTGTTTTTCACTTGAAAAATTTTTATAACATCGAGACAAAAATTGTTGTTTCCTATTTTTGCTTTTCATCATATCAAATTGACGTTCGTCTAGAAAATCTTTTTTCTTGTTTCTTTTCTTTTTTGTTTTTTTAACGCAATATATAAAATATACATATATGCAAAATACAGTAACTAAAGAATTAATGTAAATGAAAAAAGGACTTACGTGATCGACGGTAAAAAGCTAAATAGAAAATAATAAAGATCGTTATTGTCGACGATCTCTTACCGCTACGCGTTCTCAGCATAAACTGAAGACAAAGTTAGCAATAATTATGCCATTCGAACAAACATGATCTTATTAAGTTAGGTGTTCATCGTTTTTTTTAATTCAACATGTCATAATAAATAAACATTCTGGATTATAATCAAACAATCCGTGTGAGTCAGTAATTCTTGTTAAAACTTCAGGATAAATTATTATTACGGAGTACCTTCGGAAAAGTCGACTTTTTTCTTTGAATATTAAGAATAAAAATAAATCTATAATAACACAATAAAATAATGATTATCTTTCTCACCTGCAATGATGACTCGCGCGGTGTGACTGATCTGACCCTCTCCATTTCTCGCAATGCAAGTGTAATCACCAATATCCTCGTTCTTGATGGTAGCAATTCTCAATTCAGTACCATCGTTGAAAATCCCGATGGTTTGCGAAGGTTCAACAGGATTTGCGTCCTTATACCAGAGAATTTCAGGCGTCGGAGTACCCTCGGCTTGGCAGTTCAATATTATCGCATCGCCCAGATTCACGTAAATCATCTCCTCGGGCGTTATACTAAATCTTGGTGGTGCTGCAAGAATATTGAGTATTATGTTTTTAATCGTTCCATCGTTCGTTGGATTTTTTTTAAAGTTAAAAAAAAAAAAAAAAGAAAAAGAAAAAAAAAAAAGAAAAAATATTCAAATTTTGCACATACACGAGTTCTCACGATTTTGTCATTATAATTTTAATTTTCGTATAAGAATAATATACGTTGGTAAGAAATCAATTAAATACCGCAGTCCATTTTTATCTATAAAAAAAAAAAAAAAAAAAAAACAAATCTTTCGAAAGAAATTTATTATATTCAAAAATTATCGAAAAATTCGATGAATTTTCGACTTTCTCGATGGGGGGGTGCGGGGGGGTGGGGAAACGTATAAGTCGTGTATAACGTAGAAGCGAGGAACAAATGTTAGAGAATGAGATCGAGAGAGTTCTTTTCGTCCTTGTCCAGCGTATAAATCAAATATTCCACGACGAAACCAATCCAACATTCAATTCGAGTGTTTACATGTCAGCGACTTTATATCGTGCCGAGCGCTACAAATTGGACGAGCGCCAAACTCTACGCTTTAGACGTCCACCGCAGATGTAAAGAAAAAGCTCCGATGGAAGATGATAATTTCTATCCGTCGAATCTCTTCGAATCTCTTTCTATTCGTATTCTCATTAGAATGACAATAGGAATATATAGATAATGGTTCGGTATCATACGACGTAAAATCATGAAATTTACATTTAGAACGAACGAAAGAAAAACAAAAAAAAAAAAAAAGAAAAAAAAAATTTATCCTTCCTTCATTTCAGAAATTTTTCAAAAAATTTTCACGATATCGGCTCGTAACTTCTTCAACGAAATTGCAATTTTTTTCTTATCTTAATGGAAAACTTCGAGATCATTAATTACACAACTTAGGCGATATTGAAATAAGTAATTGTAAGTCGGCCGTCCTTCCTCCTATCTCTCCGTTAGTGGATCGTAATTACGATTCGGAATATAAATTACATACGATGGTGGACGTCGTCCGGACGACGTCGGAAAAACGGACAGTACTCTATCATTGTAATGCGAGCTCGACGGCCGAACGGAGGCACTTCAGTGAAGGACAAAGGAGCCTTAAACGTTTTTCCGGTGCCCCGAGTATTTTTCTCTTTGATGCCGAGTCTATCGTCGTCGTAGTCGTGGTGGACGTAGTCGAGTGTAAGCCCGACGGCTCGAGGCTTGGTTTCGGAGCAAATGACGAGGGGTGGAAAACACGAAGGGAGAGAAAAAGAGAAAAAGGAGTCACTTTCTTCCTTCTCTTTTTCTCTCTTTCTCTTTCTCTCTCTCTCTCTCTCTCTCTCTCTCTCTCTCTCTCTCTCTTTCTTCTCTTCTTCTCTCCGTCTCTTTCACTCTCTTTTGTTCACAATCTAAATGCTTTTCCTTTTCTCTGGCCTTTCCGCGACGTTTATGGCCAAACAAAACGCGGCAATAAGTTTTTCCCTCCCTACAGTTTTTTTTTCTTCTTTTTCTTTTTCTTCTTCTTCTCTTCTTGATTCTTTTGGTCCTATCTCTCTCTCTCTCTCTCTCTCTCTCTTTCTCTCTCTCTCTCTCTCTCACTATCTCTCTCTTTCTCTTTCTCTTTCTCTCTCTGTCCCTCTCTCTTGTTGTCGCATCGACGTTGACGAATCGGGAAAACGCTTGCGCGGTTCTTCACAAGGCAAATATCTTTGTTCTTTCTTTGTTTTTCTTTTTCTTTTTCTCAATTTCTCTACCATTTTTCTTCTCGTCTTTCTCTTTTGCGACGAGGGAAATTTAAAAATCTGAGATAGAGAAAACAACGCTCGAAGCGTTTAACGGAGCATGAAGAAGCGATACTCACGTAGGTATTTTGCCGAATTCTCACGAAGATATGCGAATGAACTTTTTCATCTTTTTATTTCTTTTTTAATAAAGAAAATATCTAAGATTTGTTCGTCTTACAAATAAATACGTTCATTTAAAATTATTTATTACTTTGTAATAAGAAAGAATATGAAATAAAATAAACTCAATGGTCGGAGAAAAATGATGTTTGAATTTGAAGAAACTTCAATGTCGTAAAATTTTATATAACATTTGCGAACCGCCTTTTCCCAATTTCCAAGCTATGCGAATAGAAAATTTATCATAAGAATGAAAGAAGAGAGAAAAAGATGTAAGCCTCGCCGTAAAGTTAATTCTGTTTAAAATATGACAGAAATACGTTAGTTGTAGACGTATAATCTGCTTAAGCTCGAAGTAATATTAAGAGGAATGGGAAGAAAGACTCAAGAGGAAGCGAGGTAAGAGGGAGATGAGTTTGGGGTGAGCGCGATGTAACTTCGTACTCTCTGACGTAAGTCGGATAAAAGTTTCGAAAAAGTAACTACTACACCAAGTAACTACTGTGGGTATGAAACTTTTTTAGTACCCACCACCTACCCCTACCCACGATCGGTATCCTTTATTTTTACATAGGATGAATATGACGAAGAAAGAAAAAGCATGAAGGAAGAATACCCGTTCGTCAACTTCGTTTAACTTTAAATCTTTCTAATCCTTTTTCTTTTTCTTTCTTCCTTTGTTTTTTTGTCTTTTTTTTGTCCTTTTTTTTTTTCTGTTTTTTTAACACGTGTATGTGCACCTTTCTTTGAAATTTTTCTAATAACGAGCCTGTGTTCGAAAATGTCCTGTAAGTAAAATCATTATGATAATAATAATTATTGTAAAAGAAAAAATGGCACGCACCGTGGACGTCGAGATGAAACCAGGTACCGTTCTTGTGACTGTTAGGCGACCTGTTGAGGAAGACGACCTTGCACTCGTACCAGCCTTGATCGCTCTCGCGGATGTTTGTAAGGTTTAGGCTGGCCACTCCGTAATTCGAATTTGGGCTCACTCTCGAGACGCGACCTTCGTATCCTTCGCCACTGTGGGTCGGATACGACTCGTACCATATGTATATCGGTATCTCCTGCCCCTTGCACCAACACCAACACGCAACATAAACGAGGGATCGCAATGGACACGAGCTTACCGATGCGAGTGTATTTATTTATCTATTTTATCCGAAGGATTAATTTCTTCAACTTCAATTTTTAAAGAATCCATTCTCTAATTACGTTTCAAGTCGCTCGCATCGGCCGAATAAATTATGAAACGATGACATATGACGAAACAAAGGTAATGCAGCGATAAAGACGAAGATATAAGCTTTTAAATGTTCTCCTTTTATTGGAGATCAGGCAGGACGGATGAAAACGGGGAAACATTTCATTTTCCTTCTTTACATATCAGCCCAAAAATTTTTATCTTCATGATATATCAATATATTTTCCTATTTTTTTTTTTTTTTTTTTTTTTTTTTCATTCACGCTTTCAAGTCCATCGTGCCGTTAATTGATTAGCAATGAAATTACCGTCGTGCATGCAAGTTATGTGTGAATTTCGGGTGCGAGTTCTTTGCCATAAAAAAAAAAAAAAAAATAAAAAATAAAAAAAAATAAAAAAAAAAAAAGAACAAAAAGAAAAAAGAAAAAAAAAATGAAAGAGAAAAAAATTAGAAAAAGAAGGAAAGGAAAAAGAAAAAAAAAAGAAAGAAGAGACGATGAGAAAAGAATAGGGCGATGAACGAACGTGGTTCGTTTACTTGATCAACGATAAAAGATACATGCAACTATAGTTGTATCGTGCTCGTGATGTTCACAGAAAAACGTTTTAAAAAGATCTTTGTTCGAAAATCCAAGCGCAGTTTCGGATTACCAGGGGATTCCGATGCCGTTCGTTTTTGTCTCAAGGATAGTAACATAGCGAGGAGATGGGTGTAGAGGAGAGAGAGAGAAAGAGAGAAGGGAGGTCATACGAATTGCAATCGAATCCGATCGGATCGTAGTATCCACTCCAATTTCCGATCCCAATGATTCGGTCTATTGGAGCATCCGCATCGCATCAAATAGTTCGAAATCGAGTCATCTGCCTGATAACATTTAACTCTCAATCGAGAATCGTCCTGTTTCGCGGTGTCAAAGAAGAACGATTTAAATGGCCTCGTTCCTAGAAACATTTCTTTCGTGTGTTTGCCTTTTTCAATGAACATTTCTAACATGCAACGTTGTTCATTTTATTTTAAAACAGAAACTTATTACAGATTATCCTATATGATGAAATAATAGAATTAATAACAGGACAATACTAAAAGAGTTTCCTTGCTTGTCGCATAGAAAGGAATGTCGTTGGGCATTAGCTGCCCCAGTTGTGACGGTTTCTATTTCAAGCTGGCCTAGTTGCATTGATAATAACGACGACCACGATGCTTACGATGACTACGATGCCGAAGAGGTTGGACTCGACTCGCGTGATTTCAATATCGTTTTCCCTTGAGCCACCGAGTTCATTTCGGTATCGTCATTCGGTTGCGATGTATTGTACGGCTAGCATGCCATGTAAAATATAAACATATATATATATATATATATATATATATACACTTATGTATCGAGTCGCGGAATGCACTCGAGCGCAAAGTGCCAGAAAAAGGTCGTCCTCGGTTCCGCTTTCCTTCGGGAATGCTACACTTTCCTGCTCGTTTATTCAGTCCACCCCCTTCCACCTCTTCTCCAACCAACCCCGTATTCTCACCGATCTCTTCCTCTCGACTTTGCCTCCACGATTACTGTAAAGTATGTCCCTCGCAATGCTCGATTTTTCGAACGAAACGCGAAAACCATTTACCGCGCGGTTACCCTTTTAACCCTCCCTTTATCTTTTTCCTTTTACTTCAAAGTAACATTTCGCTTTTCCTTCCTGAATAAAGAAAAGGAATCGTACTCGAGTCAAGTAGTGCGATCGATAATGACGTCTTTCTTTAATCTTCACGATTTTTCTTTAATCCTTTGGACGGATTAAAATTTGATCGCTGACCAGAGACAGTTAGAACTAAAATCCGTTAGCCATTTTCTCCGAAAGTATTTTATAATGTTCAATGAGGATTGGGGAAAAAAAAGAAAAAAAAAAAAAAAAAAGAAAAAAAAACTGTAGAATAAGTTGAAAATGCAGAGAGAAAAGAAGTACGGATTAAAGCAAGAGATTTGAACGTAATGAAAGAAGAGGAACGATAAAGAAGAGCGTGGAATAAATTATGAGAAAGCATTTTAGTTTTCAAAGTGATCTTGAACCTTAGGATTTCTCTATTTCTTTTCGAAAATCATACAGACAAAAAGGAGTATGAAAGAGCATGAAAAAAAAGAAAGAAGAAAAAAAAAAAAAAAAAAAAAAAAAGAAATAAGAGAACTAGAAATGACGTAGACGTTGAAAACCCCTTCAAGATGACACGATATATGCAGGAAAGCATAACGTCATCGTTGGAGTATCGTGACCCTGAGTGAATAAGCGAGAATAACTCGCTCTCTTTCGTGCGAGCACCTAGACGAGTAGGCGTTTTACACCTACGCCTACGACAAGACCATCGACATATAGGTCGCTTGACTTTTCTCTCTCTTTTTCCTTCTTTCTCCTTTTGTTTGCTCTCGGCCCTATTTTCTCAGCAACGCTCTCAGTCACGTTATTGTTCGAAAAGCATACGATCATCTTCGCGAACCCGCCTTTTTATAGGAAAGAGAAACGATGAATCTAAGATTGGATCGCTGAGCTTTAATTATCATCCTGAATTCGTTGAAAAGTTTGACATAATGATCTTAATAAAATTTATTTTAATTTTCAACGAAACAATTTAAAATCTTCTTTCGTATAGGCAAAAAGTAAAATAAGGAAAATAACTGGGACATTAGGAAGAAAGAAGGTCTGATTTTATGGATGCGTAAACTCGAGAGAAGAGAATCTTGATAATTCAGTCGTGGAGAAGCGTAGAAGTGGGAATGGTAAAAAATAAAATGACAAGGGGAGGACGAACGAATGGAACCTGGCTTGCCGTGCGAAGGGGATGAAAAAGGAGAATAGAAAGAGGTCGTTCTCATTCCCTATGCGCACCACGACCGTGCTACTTAGGTCACTTGAGAAAAAGGGAGAGGAGCTCGCATGCGGTATGTGTTGCGGAAATTTTGATAATTCATCCAGCCAGCAACGCGATGAGGGGAAATGGACGTACGTTTCGTGATGGCCAATGCGACGAGACGGCTCGGAGGGAACCTGGATTCGTGCACTTTGATATTTAAACCGAGCCGCGTATCCTCCAGAGATATGACTTCAACTTGGAACGGCCTTGCTCGTGAAATGTTAATGAGCTCGGCACATCTCAAAAGTCCGATGTAGCGACACGAGCAAAATTCCGCGTTATCTCTTCCAAAATCATGAGAAATTGACTTCTCCGATTAAATTCATTTGAATTTTGGATCGATATTACTACGAAGAGATCCAATCTGTACTCTTTTCATTACGTTATGTTTCAACGAGTCTATTATTTGAGCTATCTCAAATCTAACTTCGTTAAATCATAAATTCGTTATAATTTTACGCATAACGAAAAGGATAATTAATTACACCACAAGTATGGTATGGCATTGTTTCGAAGAAAATTTACAATCAGCAATATTTCATTAATATCTCTCTCTCTCTCTCTCTCTCTCTCTCTCTCTCTCTTTCTCTCCGTAATCCGGTACTAGTAAAATTATTCGCGGCTTCCAAATGATAATTAACCAGATCCAAAAAGATAAGAGAATATCCATATAAATTCAAATGGTTTAATTTTCATCCTTCGATCAGCTATATATAATTTGACTTTCAAAGCGAAGATTAATTACATTACTTTCTCATATCTCGAGAAACAATACAATGATATGTTCTTTTGCAATATTGCAATTTATTTCTACAAATTAATATCATTTTCGAGTTTCAGATTCCAAGAAAAAGATTTAAGAAAATCTATGACAATGTTAGTGGCATCAAGGGAAGAAGTGGTAAAGAAGTAGTAGAAGATTGGTAAAGAAGCTTAATGGAGCATTGGCACTCTGGAGAAACTCGCTTCGTTTACACGACAAGTTCTCGAAAGTACTTTCTCAGAAAGTCACCGGAGCTGATATCACTTTTGGGAAAAGGCAATCGAGTCCTTGGGCCAGATGAGAAGTAATTCTTGGATCCAGAATGATACCTAAGAAACTATTCGCAATATGAACGCTTTAACCGACGGTTTAACACCTGCACAAGAATGAAAAAGCACATATTACGCTCGTGAGCTCTGCGAGAAAATGAGAATGCCGATCGTTATGATACGTGAAGTAGTGACGCAATGAGCTCAGTGGAACCAGCTGTTTCTTATGTGCGAATGTCGATTTTACTGAAAATTATTTTCGATAATATAGCAAATCACGATTCGATTTCTAAAGGAAATCAATTTCCTAACCAGCTGCTACGATTACCTTCGTCTTACCTACGAAACTGCATCGTGCATAGTATTTGAATCGAACGAACTTTAATTTTTTATCAGAAAATTATAGCTCACTCGCGACACAAATGTCATCGGTGTCTCGTTCCCTGAATAAGTGTAATAATTTTTCTTGGTAGACACGATATTTATATTTCAAGGTTGTCATTCAAACGTTTTCTTATCGCCGTGAATGGTGTTAAAATATCGTAAATTTATTTTTTAACATAACAATGAAGTTTCCTTTAAAAGGAAGAAATTGTAAATATTTCGTTCCAAATAAATAAGAATATGTAAACTCTCTACACCATACAAATACCGAATACGTCGCGCGTAAAGAAAAGGGGAAAAGGAAGAAACGGAATGTTGAAATTCACGAAATTTGCGGCGAGAACGTTGAATATTCCGCGAAGAACGTAGATTCCATGATTTCCGTTTACAGTCAAGTCACGAAAGCGAGAAAATTGTCTTCGTTCAGGACAAACAGGTTTTTGGTGTTTACCTTCGCGCCCTGTGCTTTGGTATTCCTATTCCATCTGTGGAAACAATGCACGTTGTATGAAGAGAATAAGAAGAGAATTTGTTTTTTCTCCCTTCGGCGAAGTCGCATATGAAATTGCATTGAAAAATTCTTTCCTTCGCGATTCCCTATCCAAAGATATTATCCTTGGTTTTAGCCGAGGCAAATCTCAATTAAATGTTTTATGAGAAACATCGCGTTGAAATACATACATATATATATATATATGTGTGTGTGTGTGTGTGTGTATATATACCAATAGTATCGATTTTTCCTCGAATAAAAGTCGGGTCGCGACTTTCCATTAAAAATTCCGAGACTCGACGGATGATTCGCGTTATCCGACACGCGGTAATTATCTCGTTAGACGGACAATTTCAAATCGGCCATGGTTATGACAATGGCTCACGGAAGAAAGCGAGCTTACCAATTAGAAAAGATAACGAGCGATGAAAAGGATGAATCTTTAGATCCTTCCTCGACCTCTCCTTGTTTTCCTTGCTACGTCAGAATGAGAATGAGACGGTTACGAGGGAGTAAAGAAGAGTAGGGTTCGGGAGGTGAAGGATGTGAAACGGATGAGGGACAGGGTCGAGGGTTAAATCTACCACGCGGCACTGAGTAAAGGTGGGGTGGTAACCCTGACACAGTTGAATAGTTCTAGCCTCCGTGAGACTCTGCATTATGTATGTAGACCTCCTAACCCTTCTACCGCGGTCTCGACTGCGTCAGCCAACGGCACCAACCTGCACCGTATTTTACGTACATATAAACCTCGAGTTACCTGCAAGTAACGACCGTGCATGTTCTCGAATCCTGTAGAGGCACGCGCGGGAGAACTCCAAGAGGAATCGTCTAGGCCAGGGCCACGAGCCTTCCCCAGTATGGTACGATCGATATTACCAGCAGTGCTAAGAATAATTACCTTATGGATTCCCGAACAAGAGAAAGAAAAAGATATACGAATCTTCGACTCCTTCGGATTATAGATTGTGATAGCTTATTACTTCAATTGAAACTTTTATAAGATTGTTCGATATTAGATATCTTTATGAAAGGTTGGATAAATTTATGTCTAGAATGTTTACGAATAGTTGCTTGATTGATATAACGAAGGGAAAGAAAATCAAAGTTTCAAGGAAAAAACTATACTATATGGTTAATCACGATTTTGTAATAACATATTCGATATAGTCTGACGGTGAAAACTTTTTTTACAAACTATTGTAAATATTCTTTGAAAAAGAGTAATTATACTTTTTCTTGAAAGTTGTTGAAGTTTCTTTAAGTTATAAATAAGAAATTTAGACATTTATAAGCAATGGGAATTCATAGTATATATTCCTTTCACGCGTAATTTAATAACTCTCTCTCTCTCTCTCTCTCTCTCTCTCTCTCTCTCTCTCTCTCTCTCTCTCTCTCTCTCTCTCTCTTTCATAGTCCGTTTTGTTCGTATTCTATTCCTCGTGAGATATAATTACCGTCCGAATAACAACCAAACATATCTTCAAACTTCTATCTGCGAAAGTTAACGTGCCACAGATATTTCAAGTATAATTACCCGAGAGTACCAATAATATGCTACGTAAGTTCGTCCGTTTATAGTGGAATCACGTGCACGGATATACACCGTTACTCCTCCTTCAAACTTTTCGGAATTATTAGTTCTCTAAAAGGAGAAAGAGAGAGAGAGAGAGAGAATGAGTGAGTGAATGAGAATACCAAGTTTCACGTAGTTTCTAATTTATAATTCGATCGCGAACGATGACTTCTACGCAAATATATAGAATACTATACGCATGTACAACGAGAAAGCTTTAAAATGCTTCAAGTATTTAACGAGTACGTTGCAAGTTTACTCAACGATATTCATTTGAAGAAAAGAAAAAAAAATCAGCGGTTAAAATCATCGAATACAAAACCTATGGAAATAGAATCGACGAGAAAAAGATAATAAATTAGTCACTTCTTATTTTAAATTCACGATACCGTAGAAGAATTTAAATTGCACGTTACGATGGATATGCAAACAACTTCACCGAGTTTCTTTCTCATTTCGGAATAATTCTCTTTCCGAGATAACGTTTTATAGTAAAACTTCATAATATCGTCAGCTTCCACCCCTTACCTACCCGTGAATTCATTGCCCTCGGTGCAACTTAAATTAATTCCCATTTCCGTTGGCATCTCATAACGAGAATCGTTTTACGCGTTCGAGAGATTACGATTTGAAAAAAAAAAAAGTTTATTTTTTTTTTTTTAATACATTCTAAAATGATCGCTAGTATCTCGTAATTAAAAGAAACAAATCAATTCCACGCTTGAGTCATTTGATATCGTTAACGTTATTTTAATATATTTCTTTTCTTACGGCAAAACAAACTATTTCTATTTAGAAAGAAAAATATCAGGGTATAGCCGCAACGACGAGAACGACGCTGAAGAGAACATTTAGTAGAACCACGGAAAAGATAGAGCCTTTGCCGCTTTGCCGCGCGGTTAGAGTGGTTGAAAGCTTCGAGATGATTTTCAGAAAAGAAGTTATGAAGAACAGAGAAAGAGAGAAGAACTGAGATTTTGCTCCCAGCGGTAGCGCGTATCTAAGAGTAGTGAAACGCCAGTGAAATTGAATTGCAGGAAGGTACCTTTCTCTTCTTCATCCTATCTTTTCTCTCTCCATCTTTCTTTCTTTCTTTTTTTTTTCCTTCTTTTACCCTTAGCTATCTTCTTCATTTGCTTTTTACTATCTCCCACTCTGATTCTTTTCTCAGCCAAAGCCGATCCTCCTTTGCCTCGAGTGTTTGCGCGGTTGACTCGTGTCCCCATTTGTTTCATTAAATTACACTACATCACCCACCCTCGTCCTTTAAGCTCAGCTTACGTTTTCTTCTGGATTCTACTTGGTAATGGTATTCCCTACCAAACCTTATCTTCTTTCTTCATGAAACGAGCCTAAGAAATATTTCCATTATGAAAGCAAAATATTTCGTATTATTCTGTTTTACTCTTGAAAAATCGTTCTCAAAAGTTCTATTTTTTTTTTTTCGATAACGAATTTTGTTGATAATGCGAATTGTAATTAAATGAACATAGATACAGCTTGGATGGAACGCATTAACAATATTAAAAAGTCATCGTTTAAAATGATGAAGCTTTTTCACACCCTTTCCTACTTTTATCTCTCTTTTTCTTCTCTCTCTCTCTCTCTCTCTCTCTTTCTTTCTTTTGTCTCAGCTTAGCTAGTCACTAACGGATAAATGCAAATAGACGCGTATGCAAATTATGCGTGGTTAAACGCTCGCATGAGTGACATGAAGGGAGAGTATGTGTATATATATATGCGTAGACACGAGGAACCTCGGAACAGAACAGGCGACGCTGCCATTCGGATGTGGATCTGATCCCTAAAGGAATATTACGTGGAGCACATGACGACGTTATGAAGCTACCTCCCAATACAATGTGTATGTATGTGTGCATGATTCTGTGTAGGCGTATGCGATACATTCACGTAGTCGTCTCAAATAATATTACCTGTCAAACTCGACAGACACGGATACATGACGTGATACGAGATACGCTCGAACCTTTCTACTTCATATATATTATATACAGATATATATATATATATATATATATATATATGTATGTATTTATTTATTTATTTATTTCATCCAAACGTACATTTATAGATTTAGCTCCTATTTTAATGAATAAACTTCAGGAGAGAAGAAATTTCTATGCAAGATAAAACGATAAATATTTAAGGAATCGATCAATTCATTTTTGAGATGGGATCATTATTTCATCTCTTTGTAACTATTTCATTTCTTTCTTTTTCGAAATCGTCTGACAAAAGCGTACTTATATAAAAATTGTAATAAATCTATCTAACCATGTGATTAATAATATACGTCATTGAAAAGAATGAAACTTTTGAATTCGCCATCAAAAGTAGAAATGGGGGATGAAATAAAGGGAAGAAGAGTATCACGTCTACGTAGGAACCTTTATACGATTTTCCGGCTTTTCATTTCTCTACGCATCCTGACGAAAACCACGAAGAGCCGAATAAAAACGTATTTTCCCTGTTTTGCTAGTCTCTTTCTAACCCTCACATACTACATCCGTGCCGCGCGGGTACGAACGTTTCGAACTATAAAAAAGAGGAAGGAAGAAAATGGAAGGAAAAAAAATCGACGATGAATCCACGAGCTCGGCCATAAACGGAATGTCGCTCCGTTGTTTCCCGCGAAACGCGAAGTGGCACGTTGACGATAGCATAAATCAAGCTTTCGATGTTCGTAACCATTTTTCATGCTCTGCGATTCGGAAGACGTTTCTTTTTTGCGGCTTCGCTCGTCGTCCTACGAGCTTCGATTATCATCACACTCTAGACCAAAACTATGAAATATGTCTCGATGGACGAGAGCACGACGTTGAAACGCGGAATTTGATCCGACTTCACGTCGATTTTAATTAGAATATAGATGAACGGTCATTTTTTTCTTTTTTTTTCCAATAGTACATAAAAAGATCTTTCCACTAATTAGAGAAGATTCTTTTTTCATGTCCATTTTGTCCATATCATATATGCCTTTCTATATTTATCAAAAATTTTTCAAAGTAATTGTTCATAACAAATAGTTTATAACAAATTGTTAAATCTGATGTATATCTTTTTGCACGTATGTATATATTACGTAGACTAATTGTCATTCGTTTATAAAAAATTGTTTATAAAAATTGTTTATAAAAATTGTTTATAATAAATCCAAAGTTAATAAAAAATATGGTAAAAATATGGACAATAATCTATCTTTGAAAATGATCTTTGTTCCAAATCTTTACGATTTTTAGTTTCGAAGATATACGTAAGTAAACGTGAGAAAAAATAATTGTTTATTAAAATTATTTATAACAAATTATCAAACACACGAGTATAACAAGTTTTATGAATCTATGTAAATATATGTACATGGATTGCTTTGTATCGATTCATAAAAAATTTGTAGTGAAAATTATTTATAATAAATTGTTTATAACAAATTGTTAATAACAATATGACAGGAAGATCGATGAAAATCTATCTTTTAAAATTATCTTTGTTCTAAATCTCTACGACTATTAGTTTCGGAGATATTCACATGTAAGTAAACATAAATAAAAATAATTGTTTATAACAAATTGTTAAACATAAAAATATTACACTTGATATGTATCCGTGTAAATATATTTATATGGATTTCTTGGTATCGGTTCATAAAAAATTTCAATTGAAAATTATTTATAACAAATTGTTTATAATAAATTGTTAATAACAAATTGTTAATAACAATATGACGAGAAAATAGATCAAATTTTTCCCCTTTGAAATGGTCTTTGTTTCAAATTTTTATGATTCTTAATTCCGAAAATATTAATATATAAGTAAATGTCAGTACAAAAAAAAAAAAAAAAAAAACTGATCCATTGATAAATATATCTATATGATTTCATTAATAAAATAATTGACACAGTGACCTATATAAATTCTTGGAACTTACGCACTACTAATACAGCGTAGTTTTTTGTATTTACTACGATTCATTCAAAATGTTACTACTCTCGCCAGTTGCTTATTGAATTTATGAATCGCAAATTTCAAATGGAAATATCTTTGCAACGGAAGGTCCTAGAAATATGAAACAAAGATCGTTTTGAAGAGAAAAATGCCCTCTTTTAGTCTGTTCACTTTCTATCATCGTATAATATGAAATATGTATAATTCACATATGTATTCATAATGCATTTCTCAATATAAAGTCGTACTTTTTCGTACAAGACAAGCTAGTTGAAAAGAGAACCTTTTCATCTCAGGGGAGATACTCTCATGTGCTATTAATGGCTACTCATACACATGTGTCCTTGATTTGAATGAAACGTGTCAATGAAGGAAATATCGATTCTATCGGCTCAGCTTTTAACGCCGATAGCTTTAAATATCTTTGTTTTTTTCTCTTTTTTTTTTTTTTGCAAAAGACAGAAGTATCTAAATACAATATTACATGTTACAAAAAAGAATATATAGTAAAGATTACTTTTAGTTATGTATCTTTAAAACGCATAGCTGTATTCTTAAAAGGTTTCTATTATCTTTAAAAACGAAATAGATCTCAGTATTTTACGTGAAACAGGTCTAAAAGTGAACTAAAATCTGGCCTTTCAAATATGTAGGTTACAAGTTTCATTAGCACCCTCGATATGCAGACCCGTGTTTCTGCCTGCGTACGACTAAAAGTGGTACAAGAGGGTAAGAAGGGCGCGAAAAACGAGCTCGCGTGAAGACGAGCCTACAAGAACTAAAAAAAAGTTGGACGAGAAGAGAAATTAGTTGTCAGAGACAGAAGCACTGGATGGGTGTCGCGACTCGGTCCAGACTTCTACCGTGATTTATGCGAGATTCCAGGGACTCTACGTATAAAAAAGAAAACAGAGAAATTCCGCCCAGTGCTCCGCCATCTTTTCCTCGTTCCTACGGAGATATAGAAATTGTCTAAGGATGAGAATGCTTGACATAAAAATCTTGTGCTTTACTCTTTCTCTCTCTCTCTCTCTCTCTCTCTCCCTCCCTCTCTCTCTCTCTCTCTTTCACCGTCGGTGAAAATTTTTATGTAAAAATAGATAGAAAAAAGAAAATAGAAGTAATTAGCTAAATGATATCACAAGAGCTAATATTATAAGTTAAAAATCATTGGATAAGTTTCTAAATAGGAATGTAAACGAAATTGTAATTTTTAATAGAGATAAACTTTATATAAAATTACTCTCCCCAAAAATTGAAAGATATATACAAATTATGATCAACTGATTCTGTAACAGCACGTTAATCGCTGATTTAACGTGCATTAAAGGGAAGCAAAAAAGATTATTTCCGCCGCATTGCGGGCTTGGGATATTTATGAGATCATTGGGCTGGTGATCGGGTAGACTAATTGCCAGAACAATGGCGCAATTATACGTCGAATTAATTTATATCTCTACCGAATCTGCGGCAGAAATTTGCGAACACATACTCGTGCATACATACCTCTCTGTCTCTCCTTTTATAAGAGAGTAGGGAAAGGGAGAAAGAGAGAAAGAGAGAGAAAGGGGGTGGGGGAAGGGAGACCCAGGCAGACACGATGATTGTCATTGCGGCAATCATAGTATTGTCCTGCGGGATCTATCGATCGATTAATTAATTACGGGAGAATGGATACGCAGGTTTGCGGAGTCAATATTGAATTCACGTTAATGCGTTTCGGGAAACCAATGCAGTCTCGCACGGTAATCGTCTCGGGATCCGCTCTCAAGCACGGATCGATCACATTTGGCTTGAGACTTAATGATAAGCGATTTTCCTTACATATCCATAATAATGTCAAATTCAACATTTTGCCATTTCCATACTTCCTTGAAGAAAAATCCTCGAATACTCGGCTACTACAATCCTGACACTTCGAAACGCGTTCTACGATGTTATCGTGCTTTCAAGACTACGGGGGATGTTAATAATAGTTGTTCAGTAAGCATGCTTAAATTTGGAACGTCATGATAATTATGATTTACGTGACTCAATTATACGAGCACGCGCTTACAATACAAATGGATTACTTTCTAACATGCAACGGTACATCCATCTACGATAGTAATAATAATAATAATAATAATAATAATAATAATAATAATGAACTTAAAGAAGAAAGAAAAGGTACGATTTAGTTTATTTAAAAAACAAAAAAGAAAAAAAGAAAAGAAAAAAAAAGAAAAAAGAGGAAATAAAGGATAACTTGTACGCTTTTGGAGTTAAAATGAGAAAGAAAGACCATAGTAATTCTAAATATACGTGACAAACAAACAAACGGCGCGGAATATCTTCCTTTTCCCCGTTGAATTACAACGGTGATATCTTTGATTGATCCGTCGCATTGTTGGCACGTGCGTTAGCGCAAATCATGCAAAGCACCAGAGGTGGTTAGAGAGACAGAGACATGATTTTTCGATTATCCGCCTTCGATGAGAGAAGGAAGAAAAAAAAACACAACAGCTGGGGAAAGAGGATAGGAAATAGGAATAGGGGGAGGGAGAGGGAATGGGTTGGGAAAAATGGTAGAACGGGAAAGTGCACTAGCCCGCATTATTTCGTGATGGACGAGCTCGCCGTTCAAAGGGAATGTGATGAATTGAAAAACTGTCATAGGTCTTTCGCGGCAAAATGATGAAAGCTTCCTTCGTGTACGACAATGATGAAACATTTAAAAAATTTTACGCCTCTCTCTTAATGGACACCAAAGTGAACAGTCCGAACAAACGATTCATACTTATAAATAAACGATTAGCTATTTAACAATTTGTATTATAATTTATTGTAAAACGAATTCGCCAATCGAATGAATCGTGTCTCGGGCCATTTTCAAAAGCGGAATAACGAACGGATCAATTCAAGTCTAAGCAATTAAGCGATCGTTTTTTTTTTTTCGAATTATCCTTTGACAAATGAAATCCAGTCGATGGTGATAGCCAACGTGTTTCTTTCCTTCTTTCTCTCTTTCTCTGTCTCTTTCGACTTCCTATTCGGGGTGCAACGAATTCTCTCCCCTTCCACAGGAAAAAGAAAAAGATTGATACGTACGTTTCGTTCGTTCGTGGATCGCCCCGGAAATAGGCTTAACACGAATAAAAAGACAAAGAGGAAGAGGGAAAAGAGAGAAGAAAAAAGTTTTTCGAGCTGAATACTATTGATCAGCGTTCGAAAAACCATCAGAACTCTATATACATGTATCCGATATCAAATCTGTTTTATCCCTACTTCATCTCTTTTATCTTTTCCTTTTTTTCCAAGCTCTGCATACGACGATCGATCGGATAAATCGGGCTTTTTAAAGCTAGTAACACTGATTAAAAGGTTTCGAGGTACGCGCGTATGGCTGATTAAAAGGGGGCGATTATTTTATCCGTAAAGAGAGAGAGATATATATATATAGAGAGAGAGAAAGGGAGGAGAGAACAAACGCGCGTAAGCGACTTTTTACATTCGAAATCAATTTGCCACGATTTAGACCCAATCAGCGTGTCTCCATTTCCCTTTTCTCTCTCTCTCTCTCTCTCTCTCTCTTTCTCTCTTTCACCCTCCTCTTTATCTTTTGTCTCTCTTTTTATACTTTTATACGTAACTCTGGGTCCACGAACGAACTCGAACGTACTAAATATATACGTGTATAATCCACACCGTTGATCGACGCGTAACATTTATAAATATACATGTATTAAAGATATTCAAGAGTGAAAATGAATGGAGTTAATAGAATCGATTTTTTGGGGTTAGTAGATACAAAGTTCGAGATATGATTATCGTGTGTATGTAACGTCGTTCGTTCGAATGAAAAAAAGTATGCTCTGCCCTCTCCAGTCCGGATTGTTTAACGAAAATTCATTAAATATATTATACATTTATGTAAAACGAAATTTAAATCTTTACGCGTGACTCTTATTTACAGGCAAAAATCAAGAAATAAAAGAAAGAAAAAAAAAAAAAAAAAAAAAAAGAGAGAAATCGAAATAAATCAATTGACTTTCGACAAATACATAATGTCGCACGAAGTTTCGTGGACACGGCGCGTCCAGTTCGCCGTTTGCTCTTTTCATTTTCCAACGAAAAGGAAGGAATAAACAATTAAGCGCGTAAGCTCAACGAAATGACATATCGCGTCAAAGCAAATTCAATATACAATAATATAGATATACGAATCTTGACAATAATTCTTGCAACTTTGAAATACGTATCATATAATAACGGGGCCCTGCTCAAGAGCATTCTTCTTGCTGCCAGCTGATCATTTTATGAGATATGATGAAAATATATTGTGACTATAAAGAATCTTCATCTAATAGAGAAGAATGAAGGAAGAAAAAAATTTATATATATATATATACATATATATGTGCGGATAGATTAAATTATTATTTAAAATATTTGTTATTGAGTGAAAAAGAAGAATAAAGTAAAAGTTTCAAAAGAAATGGAGAAAAATATTTTTCTACGGTTTGAACTAATTAACAAAATAATTTCAAAGCTTTTGCCAAAAGGCAAAGCTTTTTCGCGTAGCCTTATTAAAAAGCTTGTTCATTGCTCGTTTGTTAGAAAAAGTCCCCATGGGTGGACGATCAACCCCCGTATTCAACCTCTACCCGTATCGCGAACCATGTATTCGTATAAACAGACACGTCATTGGATATATATACTTCCACGAGTATAGTATATATATATATATATATATAGACTTTGAAAAAGAGAGGAAGATTCGATCGCAAAGCTCATAGGAATACTATTTACTCAGGCAGAATACGCTTGCTTTCTGTCTCTCTCTCCTCATCTTCCTTTTCTATTTTCAGTTCATGCTCCACTTGGCGATTACGCAACGTTAAATCGAGAAATTAAAGAAGAGCAGTGAAATTGCGAGCTACGATATTTTCCGGGTAAAGAGCTCTCGGTAAATTTTACGTAAATGAAGCTTATGTGTGTTTGAGTTTGAGAAACGACGATGAAAGAAAAAAAAAAAAAAAAATAAATAAAAAGAAATTTCAATATTCCGAATGCTCGATGATCATGCAATCCGAAAATTATTTTCCTAGTACGATAAACACAGAAAGAATATTACCGATGAAAATATTGATCTGTTCCCGAATCCACAGAACTTCTATTTTCCGGTGTTTTTTAAATGTCCAAATAACGAGCACTTAATAGATCGATCGCGTGTAGTTTACTTCGTTATGTCACTATCGATCGAAAGCAATATATGATAATAGAACTTGTCTCGAAAAAGAATATGAATAAAAAAACGATCGAGAAAATGCATAGGAATGAAAGTACGACGATGTATTACTCAACGTTTCCCTACGAATGACCATAAAATTGAGATTGCTCAATATAGCAAAGAAAAGGGAAAACATATTTTTTTTTATTTGTTTCTTTTTTTTTATATCTTTTTTTTTTTTTTTTTTTTTTTAGAACGAACATGAAATGCCAAAAGGAATACGTATTAGTAAAGTCAGAGAAGCCTCAAGTAAATATTAATTATTCACAATTGAAATCATTTTGTTGAAATATTAAGGAAAGAAATCCCTTAAATTGTTCGATGGATTTCACTCATGAGAATTCAATGTTCGTTGGAACGAAGATTCGTTGTGAATAATGAATTAAAATGAAATTATACAATTATAACAATAGGAAGGGTCGAATGGAATCGATAATAACGAGAGATCACTAGATTATGAGAGATACTGAAACAATGAAGCTGTGAAATTTGGAAAAGTAATTTTATTAATGAGAGTTTGCGAGATAATCGTTCTGGCAGCAGGAGTACGCTCGTTTAATCGAGCAGGGCCCACGTATTTAACTCACGGATATTAGAGAGCAGAGGGTGTCGACGTTATCGTACCTTGTCGCCTACCTTCTTCTCCCATTGGAGAACGTAGGGCACTGGGTGCTCACCAGGGAACTCTACATGACAGTTGAAGACAACGCTTTCTCCCAATATAGCCGTTATGTGCACCGCGTCCTGATGACAAAGTCCTGAAAAAAAAAAAAAATATATATATATATATATATATATATATATATGTATATATCTACATTACTATTCGCTCGCATATCAATCTTCAATATTTTTCTCTCTTAAAAAAACAAAATGTTTGAAATCCATTATTTATATGCCATTGGAAAAATTTTATCGACGTAATCCAATATTATTTTTACAATAAAAATTCTATGTAAATTCTTTTTTATGCTTAAAGAACATTTAAGTATTTAATTGCTTTTCCTTTTCTTTTTTTGTTTTCTTTTTTTTTTTTTTCTTTTTTTTTAGCTGTGTTATATATATCCCATAATTTATTTAAAAATCTTCTGTATATCCTTAAGTAAAAAACATATACATTATTTTCTAACATGAATGCATCTTATATAATATTACTGTAGACAGATGTGTCAAATTTACAATAATGTATACCATTCTTTGTTATTTTATGCTTTGGAACTTTCTCTTTCTCTTTCCTTATTCTAAGTATAATATCTTGAACGTTCTTCCGACGATGGTAAAGCAAGCTAGTCGGAGGAATAAATTGAATCCCGTACTCGGTCGGTGCACTTAATGCAATTTGAATGTTCCAAGTTAGAACGTCCAGGTAGAAATACATTCTTCGAAGTTTCCTCGCGTGAAGTTTTGCACCGTTGACTATTGCCAAGAGAAACGCGAGAATCCATGGTTTCTGTCTGTTATACGAAACGTAAAAGTTACTGTTGTTTCATACAGAGAGAGAGAGAGAGAGAGAGAGAGAGAAACGAATTCGATGAAAGTCTTTTGGAAATACAATATATTTGGGATGAGGAACGAGTGAGATTTATCCTAATGATAATGAGTAACAAATCTAGACTATTTTAATTACTTTTGTCTTATTTAGCATGAAAGAAACTTCGTTGAATTTATTACTTTTAGCAGCAGTCGTATTTTACGCATGATCCTTTGCGCTTACGTATTATTTTTTTTGATTTCATTCGATTTAAGAGATTTCTCGAACAACATTGAGAGATAACTCAATGAAATTGCGACACCATATGTTCCGCAACTAGCTTTTCCTTCGTATAGTTATTACCCGGAATTCCATAAAGGGATATAGTCTCCGGAAATGTAGCGTCCACCCTTTGTCCATGAACGAACGTACCTTACAATGTTAGCCTTATGACGTAGCTTAATGCTCGAGAGCTAACTTTCGAAACAAACATGTCTCACGTCGAAAGTTCGGATCAAAGGATTCGCTCTGAACTGTACGCGTACCGAAGCATATATATTCTTCCATCCCCGCCACCTTCGATAAGCTGTTACATGAAACCTTGCAAAATCTGTAGGACAGAGAAAAAAGGAGAATCATGATATATTTCAGGAACAAGGAGTCGTGTCTTAGGGAGACACGACGTAGGTTTCGGTTAGCCGAATAATGGAACCCCAGACATTTCGATGTCATTTCCTTTGACGTTGATACGTGGTTTGGGGAGAGTGAAGATGCATTTTGCATGCGATTATTTCCAACGAAGTAAGCTCGTCCGATCGATCTTTTCCAAAGCTTCCGCGATGCTTATGCAAAATGGTAGTCGTTTCGCGTTTCGTTGAATATACACGGCGATGTCTCAATTTTTCCACGTGTTTTATAACAAGACATAGCAATACGATTTTATAATAATAATAGAACTTTCTTCTATTCTAGCCGTGCGTTCGAAAAATATCACGCTCGAATACATCGAAGAATTTTCTTTTATCTATTCGCTTGATATCTTTCGAAACGGAAATGAGATGAAATAATCGTAAGTTACAATATTCGTGAGAGAAAGGAGAATGAAAAGAAAAATGGTAGATAGGACGAAACTTTCGTTTCTTCTATCACAGATCCTAACGAAAATAAAAATGAGTATTTTAAAAGAAAACTCCTGAGAGGTATTACCGACCTCTTCTCTCTCTCTCTCTCTCTCTCTCTCTCTCTCTCTCTCTCTCTCTCTCTCTCTCTCTCTCTCTCTCTTTCCCTCTCTCCATATTTTTTTTTACTTATCGAATACAAAGTGTCTGAAATGCGGATTTTCTCCAAGTTTTAATCCAGGACATTCTATCCTTTACAGAATCAAACAGTATTAATCAAAATCTCAATTTCCTTCCTAAGTAAAACTTTTATGATGACAATTCGACCAATTACTCGTCAGAAGATTAACGATAATTCGGTTCATAGCATTGGTATTATAGAGAGAATACGTTTGATCGTGCGTTAGTTTCAATCGTAAGAAGGTAAAGCTCGTCTCACCATAGTCGATCTCGTTTACTTCTCGCGCCTTTGAACGGCGATCTATCGGATAATTCTGCGGTGAGAGCAAGCTCGTGGAAAGCCAACTGGAAATACCTTTCATCTGAAGCTGCTTGAGCGTCCAAGAAGTCTTCTCTCCTTCTCCCTTTCCTCTCGCAGATTCCACGCTTATCTACATCCTAAGATAGGTACATACATACATAACGTCGATGTTAGTACGTCCTTTAAATCGCTTTCGCGTTTACCCCCTCTCCCATTTCCTCGAAATAGTTTTGCTTTTCCCCTTTTAGATACGAAAACCGATGTCCGCTTGCTTCAAAGCCACTATCTCTAGAAGCTAGTTTGCCCTCCCTGTTTGTTTTACCATTGGCGATACTTCAAAGTCGTACGCCTCGTATCGTCCATCTCGTTCGTCGAATCGAGAAACGAACGCAGTGTGTACCTTACTTAATGCTCGATATTAAGCCTTTGACGAGAACACGTGTTCTGATTAGTTCTCTATCTATAATGAAAATAATATATTTTTTATTTATCACTTTCAAAAACTATCCATTGTGTAAACTATATAGTTATTAAGAACTTGTAATCTTATTCGTTGTTTATGATTTATTTTATGAAACGAGATTCGTTGTTTATGATTATTCTATGCTAATAAGAAATTTGCTGGTTCATATTGGGATGCCTTAAAATCAGGAAGCTGTGGTAGAAGGTTTGTTAATTAACCAAACGCAAAGACGTTATACTGAAACGTGAAAAAATATCACGATGTAATGTTGCACGATGTAAAATGCATACGCTTGAGTTCATCGAATCTCTCTCTCTCTCTCTCTCTCTCTCTCTCTCTCTCTCTCTCTCTTTGCAGTTGCTTTTACAGAAAAAAAGAAGAAGAAGAAGAAGAAGAAGAAGAAGAAGGACAGGCAAGAAAGACCCTCGAACATTTTACCAGCCAAATTTTCAAGCAGCGACGAAGCATGAAATTAACGAGACGTTGCATCGGATCTTTCGCTCTCTCTCTCTCTCTCTCTCTCTTTCGCACGTGAGTACACCACGACTGGCGTAAGTTAAATAGTTAAAGCACCTGTTTAAGGCTGCTTCGCTTTTGCCGGTAACGCTATGCTTCTACGCGCGGTTGAACCATGCCGGAGAGGAGAATAACGCAGACCAGGCTAAAAGCAATTAACCGATACTAACGAGTATTCCACAGCCCTTATATTCTGAAGACTCGAGAATTGATATTAATTATTTAGAAAGAGGTAAGCGGATATTTTCGAAGTCAAGATCTGAAGACAAAGAAAATTGCTAGTTTTTAATTAAATCGAAAGACAAATATCCATTGTACTCGACTATTAAGCAATTAAAAGAAATATTTTTGAAATGATATTAATGCTATTTATAATATTGCAATTGTGATCAAACATCGGCGATTTAATTTTCCTGCAAACCGCTGCTTTAATAATTTTTCGATACGACCGATGTTTATTACCGTCATTACCATGATTCTCCTCGTGGAACGTCATCTGTGCAATGTTGCTCGGTCTCGCCAACCATCTGTGCGATGATCACGACCAATACCATAATCATTCTATGTATTTCCAAGTAACGACCCGAAGTTATCGGATATTTTAAACGGCGATACTCTTTTCCCGATGATTAATTGCAGTTTTAAGAGCGAGGATGATTCATAGAACTTATCGCGATGCAGTTGCTATTTTAAGCGAAGATCACAAAGTTGTAAACTTCTCGTAAAGGTCGTTAAGATTCACGGAAAAAAAAAATTTATGATCGTTTAACGTTAAAAGAAAAAGAAAATTTTCTACAGTAATCATCGTAGGATCAATCGATTTCCATTATTAATTTTCAAGACAAAATTTTTTTCGTCTTTTTTTTATTTATTATTATTATTATTATTATTATTATTATTATTATTATTATTATCATCATACAACACTGATTTATTCAACAAGATTTCAACAAGAAGGATATAAAATTTCCTTTTCGAAAGTAACTGTCTCGATTTCACCTTTTCAAGGAAGGAATTACTCGATTCGACGATTTTACGTGAATTTAAAAGATATTACGAGAGCAGAGAGCGAACGGAAAAGGCGAACGACGCTCCGTGAATTCCGGGTGAAAATAATTGGGAAATAAATAAATTACGAGCGTTAGGCGGCAAAGTTTTGGTAAAACGGCGACGACGTGGTATGGTAAAGGAAGGGAGGGGAAATAATGCCGCACAAGCGGCGATCACAATGGCCGCTTTACACCCATGCCCCAACTTAGGAAACTTTCTATATTAAACAACTTTTCCGCTAATTTTGCTATTCTCTTTTTTCGTCATTTTCTCGTATTTTCCGTTTCACCCTCAGCCCACTTTCTTCTTCTTCTTCTTCTTCTTCTTCTTCTTCTTATTCTTCTTTTGCTACACGCCTCCGGTCCACTTCAATTTCTCTCTCTTTTTCTTTCGTTCTCTTCTGTACCGTTTACAGCGTTTCTCGGTAATTTTGTTCCTCTCTCTCTCTCTCTCTCTCTCTCTCTCTTTTCTTTTTTTTCTTTTTTTTTTTTTAATACTCCTCTTGTGCACAGCGTGCCGCTATAAAAACGTCTGCCATCGTGGGCGGAAGCTCGAAACTTCTCACGTTCAACTTTCCCGCCGTTTTAATTACCAAAGTACTATTCACTCGAATCTTTAAGGAAAAATATAAGAAAGGAATAAATCGATGCTATCGAATCATATAAAATTAATTATTATCTCATAAAAATATCTTTTCTAGCAACGATTTAATTATTTCTTATAAGATGTTTTTCCATTGAGTTTAATTATGTTCTTAAAATATGTTTTCGTAGCGATGTTAAATGTCACTTACTTAAACGCAAAGATACTCATTAGAATGTTGCGACATTCACTACGACTTTCAAATCCATTCTCTCTTGATCCTTTGTGAAGCTAATGGAATATAATTAACATATAATTGCGACAAATTTTATTATAGTAAGTCCAAAAGCGTGTATCGAATAAACACGTATGTATAAACATTCGAAAGTAATTAGTCGTCAATGCAATCGGATAATTATAAATCTTTTCATATTTCGTCTCACATTTATTTATCCTCGAAAAATTATAAAGAAAACTCGAGTAATCCAACTGGACGTACGTACGAGCACGTATTAATACGCATACATGTAAATACGAATATACAAAGATTTGCGTCTCTTGCATCTGTTATTTACAGCATATAATTATGACAATCTCTTTTTAAGGGAGATTTAATAAACCTGCTCTCATTAACGATACCAACGAGGATAACAAGTGCGACACAGCCAAGATTGCTGTGCTTTATCCGTTAACTATGTATAATAACATACACGAGCATGAACTAAAAAAAAAAAAAAAAAAAAAAAAAGGAAAAAAAAAAATAAGAGAAGTAGATGAAACGACCGACGCTTTGATGCATTTCAAAGTACTTCCAAGAGATATAAAAGTGATATTAAATTCGATAATTACGTTCGTGTGGTGTGGTCGTACACAGTCTGAAAACAATTGTTGATGATACTTTTTGTTTCTTATTCGGCTAATAATTGTATTGATAAAATATTCGATAATTTCATTAGTTAACTATTAACTATTAATAATTATACTTCTTTTACTTTACACTTATAATCATTGCGATCATACTTATATACCTATAAATGATTCTTCATTTTTTCTTTCGTCCTTTCTTTTATCAATTAAAATATATTCTCTCAAAAGGATAACGTCACATAACTTCAAGAGAAATCATAACAAAGTAATCGCGCTTAATGGAAAATTCTTAAGAGAAAATGTAATTCCAATTAGGCGTTTCAACATTAGAAGAGGATTATTAATAAAGATAATTAAAGATGGTAATCTCTTTGAAAAAGAAAGAAAGAAAGATGTCATCTCGTTCTAATTAAATATCTTACGATATTCACGGAAAAAGGAAGTAATCGAAATGACAAAGATTCATTATATCGATCGACAAGTTTAATATCAAAATGTCATTCAAATTTTTCTATTATTTAATTATAGCATTTATCATGAAAAAATTATTGCTTAAGTTATAACAAATATATTTAAACGTTTCTTATTAATATTAAAAATCTTTTAGATTCTTACACAAAAATCACGTCTTTTCAGTTCGATCGTTAGCCAGTTGAAAGAAAGTCATTTTCTCGTCCGATTTTGAGGATAAACCAAAAAGAAAGATAGAGAAAGAAGGAGAGAGAGAAAGATAGAGATAGAGAAAGAGAAAGAGAGAGAGAGAGAGAGAGAGAGAGAGGAAGTAAAAAAAACGAAGTCCTCCTCAAAATTGTTCAGACTTGTCGAAAAACTGCTTCGCCGGGTAGGACGGATGCTATCAAAGCGAATTCAACGCTGCAAAAGAGTTCAAAGTCCCGTTCTCTCTCTCTCTCTCTCTCTCTTTCTCTTTCTTTTTTTCTTTCTCTTTTCTCGCAATAGGCGACCCATTCACGCTCTTGGGTGTGTAGCGTCGGACGGAAGCTCTTTCAAATTGAAATTCGTATAACGCGTCACTCGTTCCACCGCAAAGACACGTTTGAGTCTTGTGAAGTAAAGAATGCCGGAGTGTCGTATCTAAGCGCGTCCTAATAGTTTTCTAGAGACACCAACGGTGAACATAAAAGTCAAGATGTTTCTCTTGCTTATCGTTGATAGCTTACAACTTTTTCATACATTTAAAAAAAATTTCATCTCGTGAAAGAGATTGGGAAAGATTTTTCTTATTCTAACCGAAGATTCGAAATGAACGTGAACGTTGAGAATCAGAATGCAGGATATATCTTGAATCGTAATTAATTATCGGTTAATTGGACACATAAGTACCATTGGGCTGGTATGTAATCCACAGTTATAAGTCACCTCGCTCTAAATTGACATCGTTACGATTCCGACTTCAGCGTATCTGTGCACAGTACACTGAATTCGGAATCGATCTATCAGTTCTACTCGAGAGACCATGGGGTACCTATCAGTTTGGTCGGAGAAACCTAAATTATCTAACGAGATGGATACTAATCGATGATACTAATTTTACGAGAAAATCGAAATAGCTGAGGTACTATATAATAATAGATGAGAATATATATAATAAATGGATTAGACGTTGTCAATAGAAAACGAGCTGTTAGAAACAATTAATTCCAATAGTATAATAAACTTATTAGAGTTTTATTAATTGAACAACAAAAAAAGAAATATAAAATATTATAAATCGCAAATCTTTTCGAGATTACAAATAACAAATTGAGAAAAATATTTTACAATTCTAATGAAAATTTTCTTTACGAATTTTGTCAGAGATTAATAATTAATAAAATAGAAGTAATTAGTAATTAATCGAATAAATTTTACCTGGTGTGACGAGGAGCACGATTCCCAATAGTAAAGTCCTTGTTGCCACTTCCGCAATCCGCCGGAAGTCCCTGCGACACCATCGCAGTCGTTGTTTCCTCTCACCTTCCCCTTCCGTCGTCGCTTCCGCCTCATTCTCGATGCGGTCAAAACTTTTCGTGGAAAACCTCAGCTTCCCGTGGAAGGAGCCATCGGATCTTATTACACGCCTCAAAATTCTTCTCTCTTCCGTATCCTCCTCTTTCTCTCGACGTTTATACGTCCGGGAACCTGTACACGTTGGCTGGCCGGAAACGAGAATCGCTCCGAACTCAGCTCTTTCAAAAAAACATTTACCATACCGTATCTATAAAGGTATCGATTTATATGATTTATTTTCACATGATAAATATTTGAATAAATGAACACCCAAAGATTATTATTACATCAAAATGAAATATATGTATTTTGTTGTTTGCCATTATTGTTATTAATTTAAAAGGAAAAGTTATACGCCTTGAAAAATTGTCTGTACACTTCTGTAAATAACTGTAAATAATTATGCGCTTGTATCCTTTGTAATTAAACGCTCAACGCGATTCCGCAAACTCGAGTACACTGGTGATTTGTGGTCTTGCAGTACGTACGATCGGTGATATCGATTGGTAATACCTCGTTCTAACGAGATTCACTAACTCCATGTGACAAAGTATACGCTTGATAATTAATACCGATTAGCATAATCATTAAACGTGTAACTATTTATCCTTTTGTAATTAATTACAACATTCTCGATCGACTATAAAACTAATAAAATGTATTTGTTGAATTGCGATTACAAATAGGATATCTCCAAAATTTATGTAACTACATATCTATTATTAGAAATGTTTATGACGTATTTCAAAAATTATGTAGAAGAAAATAACAAAGTAGTCGGTTAGTTTTAGTTCGTTCTAAAAAAAGAAGTGATGATCATTGCTACGAATAATGTTCGTTGGTTCACATTATTATTTCGTTGCGCTTCACTTACTTGTCCTCATCCTCGCAAGTGCCATTCTCCGCAGGTACGTAAAAACCATCTTGCCTTAGGGTAAGAGGATTCTCAGAAGAATTTCGTTCGCAAGACTGGGACTCGAGCCTTCGCCGGAGGTCCGTGGCTTGTAGCCCTCCTCCGCCCCCCATACCCCCGCTCCCATAGTATCTACGATCACAAACACGATTCGTGAAGAGGTAAGATCACTTAGAGCATGTTTACTCGACCGTTCGTTCGTTTGGTATTGCGTCGTCAGCGAAACTAGAGACGACGATCTTATGTACAAAAATTCCAACCACGTAAATACGTATTGTAAATACAGTATGTCACCTTATTAAAGATTTTATGTCGAGTTATTTGTTTACTTTATATATATATATATATATCTATATAATTTGCGAATATATGTTTGATATAAAAATATTATTTTAACGAAGAAATCTTATTTATTTTAATGATTCTTATTAAATATTCTAATACATATATCGAGTTCTATTAATGATTCATAAAATGTCGTACCCGCGGAGGAGGTTGATAAACCTCAGAACGGATAAAGGAAAACGAAATCGGATAATCGGTCTTTTATTATCCAACTCAAGGACTGCTTGCATCGAGTAAAGACCAAACGATCCTCGTATTCGATGCGATTGAGAAACTAAAGAAAGATTTTTACGTCTTCTCACGAACGAGTTTACTTGACTCCACTTAAAAGCCATCGAAATTCGATGGGTATTGTCGATAGCATCGTATCTTATCTCCTTCATAGTCTCACTTTCCAATCGGAAAATGAGATTCCCATTGGAATCGTTTCTCTTTAAATCGAACATCGGTCTACGCGAATCGATATAGCTCTTTGAAATCGAGATAAAGGCTATCATCACTATATTTCGTGTTAAATAAGTCGTCGAATGATTTGAACAACTTCAAAAGAGATAATTACGAGAATAAAAGGATTCATATCTTTTCTATATTAATTAATATATCGATGTTATAATGATTTGTCAGTCAATGAAAAAAATTTACAATTATAAAAATTATAATGAACGGGCGAATACTTTTTTACACTCATTTTATATCGATCGTTTTAATTACAATCAAATTTCGAAGAATATTAGAATAGTAACTGAAGATAATTAAAAGAGATACGTTACCCCTGCCGCTCCGCCGCCACTACCGCTCTCCGGATCGCCCGCCTCGTTTGCCGATTTTCACGATCCTCCTCGCCACTTCCAGCTTCTCCTCGAGAGCCACCTTAACCACTGTAGCGTGTTGCTATCATCACCTGAAACGAGCGAGATATTGCGATGGTTTAATGGCGTTCTGCATGACAATATACGCCCGACGGGATATACATTTTATGGCTAATGTTACAACCACGGAATATAACGCAAACGCCCGCGCATGCGTAACCCCTTTATCTCGCCGAATTTTCCGAGTAACGTGGCTTTAAACGATACTCTTGTGTTACCTATACATGTAAATATATACCTATATGCATATGTATACGCGCGTGGGCGTACTAAAAGAGGTTGCTTTGAAATCGAGTCGCATAAAATGAATTCTCTCTCTCTCTCTCTCACTCTCTCTCTCACTCTCTCTCTCTCTCTCTCTCTCTCTCTCTCTCACTCTCTCTCTGTCTCTGTCTCTTTCCGGATAAGGCAAAGATCAATGTAGCTCGTTCTTATATATCAACGACGAGACCAAGACCATTGAGAGATATTGAATTGGTATAAAAAACCTCGCGTTGAAATCATCAAATAAAATGATATTCTGATCGTATTTTTTTGAAACGACTAAAGATCAAAAAGCATACGGTGAAAGCCTCGAGATTTTTGAATTATAACTATTATGTCGTTGTCGACGTTATTATCTCGAGTGTTATTCATACGTTGGTTAAAAGATACATAAACATATCTTTCTACTTTACGAGTAATTTTCTTTTCTCTTCGAATACGAAAGAAAAATTGCCGTCCTTTGTTGTGCCAAATCTCATTCTAATTTTTCAAGAGATTTATTCAATTATATTTAAATCATCTCACAAAACTTACAACTTGTCCAAAGCTTATGTAACTCAAAGTAAATAATCTTAACTAGTCATAGAACCCTTCAACGAACTACCATCTGCATTGTTAAAACAACGATAGTTTCAATGCGAAGGAAAAGTTTAAATTGCATCAATTGCGGTGAAAGCCTTCGCTCTCGAGCACGATCGAAACTCGTGGAATTCCCTTCGTGCCGTCAACGGTGATTCGACGTAGTAGAAACGTGAATCGAATCGATTAGTAGTAGCTTGCACGTGTTCGTGAAAGAAAGGGGGAGAGGAGGGAGGGAGGGAAAAAGGAAACGAGAAACGATCGAATCAATTTAGATTTAAGGGAGAAAGAAGAGTGATTGTTAAACCATCGTTATAATTGTAACCCCATTCCACTATTCGCAATGGTATCGTGTGATTCAATGATAATAAAGATAGAGAAGTATATAATTAGCCTATCGAGAAAGTAATCCCTTCATTTCTTTCGTCGAAACGATCGTCGAATTAACCGAAGATATAGAGGGATATTAAAAATGAAGATAAAAATTTTAAACGAAGAGAAAGATATTTTATTAGAATTTAGTTCGTTCGTGTTTCAAACGAAAAGTATCAGTTAAACCTGGTAAGTATTATTACAACGTTGTAATAAATAATTCAAAAAAAGGTAATCGATGATTTTCTAGGTTTCTTCGATGATCCTTAAAGAGCTCTTGCCCGAGTTAGGAATATCTAATCTAGATAAGTGTTAGTTTATTCCTAAGAAACATGTCTACATAACGTTTACGAGCGTGTCGATAGTAAAGCATCGATCCTGGCAATGTTCTAACCAAGTGTCTACTGCCTATAAGGACTCCCGCTGTGATTGACTAAAGTCAACGACCATCGAGGATGGAAAGGAAAGAGAATTCTCCTTGGAGTAGTGCGATTAACAGTCGTTGTGAAATTTATGATCAAAAAGTAAAAGGCAGGAAATTTGAAAGGAAATAAAAAAGGATTTTACGAGAGTGGCGCAGTAAATTGTCACGCACGATATTTTGTTCTTTTTTTTTTTTTTTTTTCTATTTATTTTTCATTTTCTTTTTAATTTTTTATAGAAGCTTCAAATAGAGGGTCAAAATACTTTGACAAAGCAATCCTGATAGAGTACTTCGTTACGGTGTATGGTATTCTCTGAACGTAAATGTCTAATGTTTTATAATACCAGATCAGAACGAACATTGTTTGCAAAGGAACAAAGGTGTCATGAGATCCAATAAACTCAACGCATTTGACGTGCTCAAAAGATATGTCGGAAAATAATAAAAAGAATCATGAAATAGAAAAGCTTTTTTCGATCTCTAATTTTATTTCCTTCCATCGTTCCCATCATTCATTCCACGTTCCAATAAAAACATCAATTTCGTTGAAATCTATTCGAACACCATGGGGTCGTGGAAAAAAAAAAAAAAAAAGAAAACATTATTGCAAGTCATAAAAGTCAACGCTAGTAATAGTAGACAGACAGGAATATTCCGAGTGGAGTTTTCGAGGATCGAGTATCGGATAACTACTCGTCTTTATCACCGTTATCACTCTTGGCGTTAAAGTCACGTTTTAGTGGCCCACGGTCAAACTATCCTAAGCCCAGATGCTAGTCGGCTGGAGGTACTTCTTCCCTCACAATTGAGTCGAATGAACTGGCTATAAGGTGTGAGATTATCTCTCTATTTCCCTTTCTCTCTCTTCCTCTCTCTCTCTCTCTCTCTCTCTCTCTTTCACTATATGCTAACATACATGTATGTATATATATATATATATATATGTAGATAGAAGTCAACATGAGAGTAGATAGATGTGTATGTACGCGCATATCTGTGATAGCTGGTTTATACTCAGAGAGCCGTCAGCACCTCAGCAAGAAGGGATGATACGAGTGAGAGAGGGAGAAGGAAGCACAGTGCTAATAGAAGGTGCAGAGAGCGAACTGTTTGAACAATGGCACATGTCTCCCGTGCAATTGCGCACCGCCAAACGGGCCACGACACCGGCTGTCATAACCCGTCTTCGTGTTCCTCGGTTATTAGCATCGAGCCGGTGGGATTGACCAATTTCTCTCACGGTATCTCTTGCATATCGTAATCCGAATTTCTGATTAGCCAAATAAGTTTTAACTTTTTCAATCCTTTTACTTATTTTTCCTATTAAAACTTTCTTTTCTTATAATAAATAATTCGCTGAAAAGATATTTTAATATCGATTTGTTAGGTTATTGATCATAATCGTTTAAATAAATCAAAATAAACTCGTTTGAAAGAACCGTTAAATGACAGGAAATGCTTGTTGTAAAAGGCAACCAGGTGTCGAGGACGAATATTAACGATGGTTAAGAACAGACTCCTCTGTAATTACGTAAATTACTGTGAGCGTAATTGAAAGGGAATCCTAATGAACGTACGGGCTCGTATCGCGACTGTATCTGTTCTTAACTGTGATTACTTCTGAATGAAGAAGGTAATTGGAAAGTAGAAATTACTCTTACGTAGTACTCATGTTCGAAGCATTTCTATCTATTTTCTATGCTTCTATGCCAAAAGGTACCATATAATTATAACTTTAAGATACAAGAATTCTCAGAAATTATTGTTAAAATTAAATGAAGTTTTACATAATGCATGAAATGGGACACTTAACGCTTGAAAAGAAGATACTATAGTTTTGAGAAACACTTTCTAAAAGTATAAGGAACGGTTCTCGAGGACATCTTTTTAAGGTAGAGTCTTAACAAGAACCTTAACAAGACGGTCAAGAATTACGCATGCAATCACGACTTTGTTTGTCCACGTTCTATTTCACTCGGACAAGCTTGGTCATTCAGAAGAAAAAACTCGTCCACTCAACTTTTTAAGAGAAGGTAGAACATTAATGGTAACCTTGGACTCGTCCCCGAGTTTTAAATCGTCGATGTCAAAAAACTAAGCTCTATGAAAGAACAGAAAGAAAGAGGAAATGACAAAAAAGAATCCATCAAAGACGATGTCACAAAAGACGATGTCGCAGGCCAAGTCAGGTGACATTTCTTCGCACCCAAATATTCCCTAGATATGCAACACGTAGATGATTTTTTAAAATAAGACTCTCCTTGAATCGGTCACCGTACTCCTTTAATATATATATATATATATAACGAAGCATCAACGGTTTTCTGCTTCATTATATAGATTCTCTTCCCTTCTATCCTTCTCTAATCTCTCTCGTGCGCGCGCATGTCTCAACGTAGACCATCTAGAGGCCTTTCAGCTTCCATAACCACCGAGCGTCTATCCGTCACGAAATCTGTTTGAACGTCCTCCTGGCACGATGATGAGGATGTTAATTATTACCGTCAAGGTTCACCCTAACTACGAAGAGATAGAGAGAGAGAGGAGGGAGAGAGGAGAGAAAGCGAGAGAGAGAGAGAGAGAGAGAGATCTACTAGCAGCGCGCTGAAATTCCGGGATGAAAGGGAAGGAAGGCGAGGTCACTCGATAGCATTGCTGATGATTCTTACTGAACAAAGTCCAAAGAGAGTTCCTTCTTGATAAAAGATTCACATTGGGACACGTGTCGCGTTTTCTTTGAAAAAAACTTTATCTTCAAAATTTTAACAAAATTCTCTATTTAACAGATTTCTTCCAATCATTTTATTAAAAATAGATATCTTTAGAAATTCGTAATCAGAGAATGATCATTAAAATATTTCAATGTACGGTCGATTAATTCTTAGAGCCAAAACCTTTACCTTAGTTTAAACTGCCTATCAGGAATGAGCCAGCGTTCATAATCACGTTATACCCACATGGGTACGGAATCCGCTTTGGCCAGCACCCTTCATTCTCGTCGCTTCATCGAAGATGCAGATTCGTTAAAGATTTAATTATTCAATCTCAATTAAATCTCCTCGGCCTCTCTCTCTCTCTCTCTCTCTCTCTCTCTCTCTCTCTCCCTCTATCTATCTATCTATCTATCTATCTCTATCTATCTATCTACCTACCTCTATCTATCTATCTATATATCTATCTCTATCTATCTTGCTCGACTTCTCTGTTCCTCTCTACAATTAATCCTATTATGTTCTGGTCAACATCGACGTAGAGAACTCTTCTGCTTTGCGCATCCCTTACTTTAACCCGTTAAACGGATTGCTCCGTTGGTGTACGTATTTATTTGATCTTCTTCCTCGCACTATCAGAGTTTTTCTTTCACGTGAATTTTGAATTAGGGACAATGCTCTTTTAATGATTATTCGTCAAAGTTTCAGAACACATTGATCGTACCTATAATAAACTTTTCCCTTTTAATATTTCATTAGTTTATTCGATAAAACTATTATGGATCATAATAGCGAGAGATTACACTACTATAAAACTTTGCATTTTACGTTTTAAAGTTTTTTGTTACGAAAGACTCAAAGAGACCGTAATCAAAAGTTGTTGAAAATTGTGCGATTTGAAAGATCGTAAAAGCTGAATTCGAGATATAAAAATCATGAAAGTGGAACGGTAAACATCAGTAGAATTTTTGTTGTCGTACAAAATAAAACATACTTTGAATAATATGAATGACGAAGTGAAAAAACAATTTGTGTTGTTATTTTGTAAATAAAGCAACGCGAGTGTGAACATGTAAAATAAAATATTGAAAAATCAAGCCAATGAAAGTTGAAAAATAATGTAAACTCAAACGCTCGTATTTTTGAAAAAGGCTTTTATGTAACAGGTACGCATTGAAGTTGAGGAACGTAAGAACTAAAAAAAAAAAAAAATATAAAGAGAAAGATGCTCTGATGCAAAGTGAAAAAGATTGAGATGGCTCGAATATGAAGAGCAAAATAAAACAAAATTGACTAGAGATAAGATATAGACCCTTGATATTTTTCACATAAGCGCGTTGTTTACTCATCTCTATCATCAAGAAAGAGATATTCAACGAAGACTAGCGTTTCTTTTTTTAGTCACGTTTAGTCTCTCATCTCACGGGAAAATGAACATTCTCTTTTCGAGGAAAATAAATCAAGAAAAAAGGCGATATTTTTTTCTGCATAAAGTTTTTAAACAATTCGAATGCTCATAGAAGAAACAACATCGATACTCGACATGTAAACCACTTTTTCTTTACCGAAGAAAGACTTATACGGTCGGATCGAGTTGCGTGATTTATTTCCTTCGCGAGAAAAGAATAAATCCGGCGAATTTCTGAATCCGCTAAGCTTCGCGGACCGCGAAGAAGGATGCTGCGCCTCGCAACGTATTTTCAACGTCGTGAATCGAGCCGAAAGAAGGAGAGAGAAAACAAGAAGACAAAATGAAAATGTAGTATGCATAAGTCGAGTACGGAATAGGAATGGCGAGAGACGCGACGTTAGGGAAGAGACAATACATATTATGCAAATCTTAGTCTGAAATAGCTTTGAAAGAATTTCGAGGAGAGTCGAGATATCGATCTGACTTAAAAAAAGAAAAAAAAAAAAAAAAAAATCCGATTATATCATCGCACTGTTTTTCTGATAATAATTAAAATTAAATGAGATCTAAAATTAATATTGACTTGAATTAAAACAAATATAAAATACAATCTAATTTTCAGATCAATTTTGAAAGTTTAACATTTATCTATAATTTATTCTATATGATATAAAGGTTTTTATAAACATTCATTGAGATTGCAAATGTATAGGTGCCATATCGTAGCCGGAAACGACGAATATCATATACGAGTTTACTCGTTGAACGTGGGATTGTTTATGGACCGAGAGAATGGTCATAGAAAGGTAAATGGGAAAGAGAGAAAGGGAAGAATTGGACCCGAATAGGTAGGAGAGGAGATTCAGCGAACCAAATTGTTCAACCGCACTTTACTCCCTTATTGTGTCGTCGAACAGCTTCGAACTCCTGTAATTGACTCCGTTTACCTACGATATCCGCTTCAATTCACAGAATACTCCTCTTCAACTTCCTCTCTTCATCTCTATCCTTCTCTCTGTCTCTTCTTCTCCTACTATTTTAACAGGATGTACCTATCCAACTCTAAATTAATTTCGCACAGGACTATCGTTTACCGATTATTCGACTCGGGCAACCCGATATCGAATTTTGTCCGAGTTCAATCGCCTAATTTCACTTATGTATAATTTAAGAGTATGAACTTTTCATAATTGAAAATAAAGAAATCATCCAAAAGAATATAGTAAATGATTTAAATAATAAAAATTGTTACTATCTCAAAGTATATTAGAAAGAAACTTTTTCAACAGACTCAGAAATTAGGTGTATGCACTTTCGGCCAGATGGAAAGATAAAAGCTTTAAAAGTTTATGCATATTGCTCTGCCGTCAATAAGCTAAGTTTTCTGATCTTCACGCGGAAAAGAGAGCTTTTCTGCGAGAGCTCTCGCGACTTAGATATGCGCACGAGATAAAATAAAAGCACACTGTGAACTCTCATTGTGTAGCTCTCTAGCGTGCGATGCATTTAAAGATTTCCGATAGAAAGATTGAAGTATTTTTAAATCTATGTGCTTTATCTCTCTCTCCTCTCTCCTCTCTCTCTCTCCCTCTCTCTCTCTCTCTCTATTTCCTCTCTATTCCACTAATTCTTTCTTTTTTCGCAAAGTTCGCTCTACTCGCGTAAATCAGCAATCGACCGCTTTGTCGCACGCGTATTCGATGAATACTAATCGTGCTTGCGGTGCGAAACAAAATTTATCGGTAAACCCGTATTCGAAAAGGGAATATTAGTTTAAGAAATTAACAGAGGTATTTTGTTTTAAGGAATAGATTGTATTATGATTCAATGATAGTTTTAAATTATTATTTCTTATTTCATTAATCAAATAAAATTAAAGTTAACAACAGTTCAAGGATTTTTGACGAAAAAAAATCTATCCTAAATATATGTTACAAGTATTAATCGATTATTTCTGTGTTTCAGAGAATTCATAAACCGATCAACGAGCATCAGATATTTGATGTATCAAAGTTGTAAGCGTGAGTGTCAAACTCATCATTCGGAATGCAAACCAAAGGGTTTGCCAGACCAATGCCGATTCGTGTTGTAGCGCAATGGTCTGACTAGAACTCTCGTGATATAATGCAACGTCAATTTGCTTGCTCTTCGCCCGTGAAGTCCCTATCTGTGTTGGATATTTCTGTCTTATCGCCTCTCATTCCAAGCTTTTAAAAACACTGCAATAACAAATATTGACGCGAAATGTTTCAATATCGATATACTTCCTCGATGAAGTGCAAATTCTCCTGTTATTGATCATTTTGCTAAGCGATCCTCATTGTTATCATAAAAAATATCTACGTATATTGCGTTTCCCATATTTTTCAATGCAAATTGAATCTATTCTATATCTCTTTATCGATAGTACACTCAATTAAACGGATTCAATATTGTGGTTTTACGCAATGTGGAAAAATTTAACTATTATATTAGTAAAAATAATTGCCAATTATTAATGATTTTTTACGCGGACGTTATCTTATCATGATACATAAAATCTAATTATTCTAAAATACTTTCCTTTATTATATCCTACCTCATTAATCGAGAACAATGATAGGAATATATATATATATATATATTATAGATACATATATGTATATTTGTATCTATACATATATGTATCTATAATATTCAATTGCTGAATCCCGCGAGATCCTTTATCTCCATGCGAATGAGAATCGCATAGGTGTGTTTAAGCAACGCGCTCCATCCGGTCATTGAATATATGGAAAGGTGTCGCCGATATTTGCGGTATGCCTCGACAACGTAAAGCCCTGAAAGCATTCGCGAGAGCCAAAACGACGGGTTCGTGCTACGGCATAACGACCGCTAAACGCAACCGCGGCAAAACTGGTCCTCTCCCTTCTCCACCGTTTATATTTTGTCTCCCTCTCTCTCTCTCTCTCTCTCTCTCTCTTCCTGACTCTAAAGCAAGAGACAGAGTAAGATAGGAGAAGCAAATCATTCGCAGCTGCATCGTAGAGGTTGCGAACCGCAAAACTAGGAACGGAGGTGCCTGGTGGTATTTCGAGCATCCCTTCCACTACTTCATCCCTTAGGAGCCTACTCTTGGAGAACTCCTGCCAAGGTACACGCGCGAATTACAACGAGTACGATGTTAGACTTCCGGTTGCGTGCCGAGCGAGACTAGAGACAATCCCGAAGGAAGCTTCTAGGATGATCTAACTTTTTGCGGTCGTCCAAAAGCTCGTAGGACTTTACCGTTTCTGGTATGGGATTCCGAGAATTCCAAAAGCTCGACGTCCAATGACGTTCACGTCGATCAACTTCCCTAAATTGGATTCTCTCAATACCGTTCACCTGCACGATATCATGGTCTCCTTTCTTCGAGTATGTCCGTTAGGTTGCATCATTCTATCTCGTTACGTTCAAGAAATTATTTTCCTTGATAATTCCTCGTATGCATTCAAATTGTATGAAACATTAAAATAACTATTATGGAGAATTAATGACTTATTTGAAAAAACAAAAAAAAAACAAAAAAAAAAGAAAAAAAAAAGAAAAGAAAAATTCTCTTGTTTTTTTTCTCGATTTTCCTCGTGCAATAAGAAAATCTTGATTATACGCATAAAAACAAGGAGAGCCAGCATTGAAGGGTTAAAAGAGCAAGAACTTATTCGTTCCCACGCGATTCAGAAAAGAATTCTATGAGATTCCAAGCTTTACTTGTGGATATTTTTCTTCCTTTATAAATATGCATGGTGGAAAGAAGAATCGAGAGATCGAGATTGTTATACCGGTGAATGTAATTCTGATCTCCATCGCTGATTACACGGTACCTATGCAAGAAAAATATTTTTTTTTTTTTTTTTTTTTTTTTTTTTTTTTTTATTGTTTTTATTAATACGAACTCCCTCGTCCTTTCTACGGTTCTAATTAACGTGCATAAAAATATCTTTATCTGCAGCGAATGGTTAAATGCTAGATTTTAAATCACTCGACGAGATGTAGATGAGTAGTAACGTTGTAATCATGATAGATACGTTTCTAATAATAGAGTACAAATAATTACCTTCGTGCTTGATTAAATGTTTTATCGATGCTATACGTAATTCGCTTTTCAGTCCCGTACATCTAAATTTCCACGCGAATCCTATTAAATATAAATATTCAATCATCGCTTATACGCACGGCTATACAATTTATACCTAACAGCGAGAAAGAGAACACCCGGAAACCGATCTGAAGTTGTCTTGTCAACTTTTCATTGACCACTTCTCTCTCTCTCTCTCTCTCTCTCTCTCTCTCTTTTTCTCCTTTTCTCTTTTATTTTCTCAGTGCCATTTCATTTATTCACCTCGAATGGTGCTAAAGTGACTTCCATCGTTGAAGCGAGAGAAAATTAATCGATAAATTCCCAATCCTCTTCGGTATTCGTTGTTTCGTTCGCTTAATTCGAAATCCAACGGAGAGGAAGAAAAGTATAACGCACGTTGACGATTTTTCTAACGAGCAAACTTCGAGAAGAAATAAAAAAAAAAAAAGAAAAAAAAAAAAAAAAAAAAGAAAAGAGAAAAAGAGAAGAAAAAAGGGAAAGTTTATTTTCCCGCACAGTTATATTACTTCTACGTCTGTTGTAGAATTAACGAACTACAAATTGACGCGATTAATTAAATTTCGTCAATCTTTTCAATATTTTTTTCGTTAACGAACAACGGAAGTGATTGTATAAAAAAAAAAAAAGAAGAAAAAAGAAGAAAAACCGAGGATCGTGAATTCTTATCATCGAAGAAGAAAAAGTTCGAGTAGTCTTGTCTTTCCGATTGAAGAAGCAAGGTAAGACGGAGATAGAGAGATTGAAAGAAAAGGGAGTGGAGAGGAGTACTTGGAAGGTTGCTAAAAGAAAGCGAGTCTTTCTATCGAGTTGGTCAGCAGCCCACGCTTGCAATTGAATCGATCGTGCCGAAGGAAAGTGCACTTATTGTTAGCCGTCTCTCGCTTGTCTCATCTCACTTCTGTTCTTGTACACACTAATACTGAAAGAACTTTAGCAAGATGCGAACAATAACGATTGCCTAGAACATACTTTGGTAATT